>NW_022730737.1:238968-267867 GCF_011630105.1 Anneissia japonica | reverse complement strand
GTTTTCTTCTGGTATATTTATATGCGCCCCATTGAATGGACATAAAAAACCATTCTCGTCTCTTAATTTAAATCGATAATTCCTCCTCGCAAGGGTAATCAAAAACTCCCTATACTCTTCTGGCATTGCATTTAGTAGAGTTATAATGTCTTGGAATGAAAGGAAATGGCATATCCTTTCAATCACCAGAATTGGCAGAGACAAAAAAGAGAGAGCTAGATTTTGATCCATATTTACTTCTCTAAATTAAATTAATCAAAGTTTCTTAAATTAAGGTGCGTGAACTACAACTACAGTTAATAGCAATAGACGAGATAATGAATTCGAATTTCCTAATAATAATAATAATAATACTAAAAATAATAAAGAATTTCGGTTAGACTTAGCTGTACTTGAATCGGGTACTTTTCTCTCTGCGTCTTGTAGAGTTTAAGTCAAATTTACTTCAAAACGCTTTGCTTGTAGAAAAAAACGGTTGATAAGTTGATGTGCTTGACAGGAGTCGTTGAGAATGTGTGTTGCTACAGATACTCGACCCAGTGGAGAACTTACTTTTATAGGGGTTGTTTTCATTGTATGTAGCGTTGAATGCGAGGGTGTGTCGCGTCTGTACTTACAGAAGCCAGTTCTTTTTTCTATTAACTTATTCATTTCTATTTTCGGGGTTCATTAAGACTGCCTTTCAATGAAACCAGTTCTTTTTTCTATTGACTTATTCATTATTCACAGTAACGCTTTGTTCTTCACTCTCTTATTTCACTTCAGCTAAATTATCATTTATTAAGTTTATATCACTCAAATAACTACAGGGTTGGAAAGTAAATCATACACTTCGTTAGGGTCACTGCTGAATTTGGTTTTAGTTTGATTTTCTCTTTAGCCAAACTTTCCCCAAAAAGAATTCAACATAAGTTTGGCGAGGGATCGTAAAATGGGTTGTATGTAATACTATCTTTATTTAATTTAATACCCTCGTTTTGTTCATAATCTTCGATGTATTTATCTTTATAATCATCGGAAACGCACCATTCAGGCCACCCTGAAACCTCTTGTTCTTGTGAATAAACCGGCTGAGGGGTTAGTACAATCATAGACGCTTCTTTGGGGGAAGTGCCAAGCAACATGTACCTTGGTAATTTTATACCCCATATCTACTGCTTTCTGAACTTCAGTCGTAACCCATATACCAGTTAAAGCCCTCTCGTCAACAGTATGTATCTTGGCATTGAATTTCAGCGCAAGTGCGGCATAAGGGAAACATTAGTTTCCTGCTGTTCCGATACGGAAGAACGGGATGAAACAAATTTTTAGGGGGGTCTACTGTGCACTTAACTAGGCCGAAATTGAACGTTATTAAATCGTAATGATTATCGTGATGGTATAAATAAATCTTTTTTTCTCAATGTTCACCACTAAAAATACCGAGTGAAGATTGTCTCAAGAAATCACAATTATCTGATATTCAGGTAAAATATCCTGAAAACTTTTTAAGCTTACTTATTCCACATAGTCCCATATCAACACCAGCCCTTAATAAAAATTGTTGCTGATAATAATGACCTCGTCTAATATTATCCCATTTAGATTTATTAATTTAGTTTTAATTTTAGAAATACCCGTTAAAATGGCTTTTGAGCAGCATACATTTTCATTGCTCTCGACTTTAATTCGAATCAAACATCAAACACCCCCCCACAGCCTTATCTATACCCTTCTTAAAATGATTATGACCACTACCAATAGGCATAGGAATATGTAAAATGTCTACCAGTTTACCTTCATACATCATCATCTTATGTTCATCTAGGCCATGCTGCCGTCTCGTGCTGTTATTATCATCTTCGATTTCTACGTCTTCCACTTCATCATCTTTAAACATCATTTACTTATGTTCACCTTGGCCGTGCGTTGGAATTGTGTTCTTTATTTATTAATTTACTATGCTTTCCTAAACCTAAACGTCCATGTCTCTGAATTTTAAATACAGCCTGTGCACACGCAGTGCGTATGTTATGATCAGTATCATTGTTTTCCTCTTCTTCATCAAGATCATTTAAAAAGTCAAACTGAAATAACATTTTTAAAAAAATTATACAAAAAAATATTGATTGGAAAAAAATAAACCGATTACAGATTTAGGTAACTTCCAATATACTCATGATACTCATCGTCCCAGTTCTCATCTCCCTTAGGCCCTTGATCTGGTTGATAATCGGGGACCCGCAGGTCTCCATGCTTTTTCGGTAAAGGTACAAACGAAACACATTTAGCATGGCGGGTAGCCTCATGATAAGCGATGAGGTGAGGTTTAATGGTAATGGCTATACCTACAATGAATAAAAGGTTCGCCTTTGTAGCGTTCTGTACATTTACGAATGTGATTCCAAAACTTTGAGGATTTCACAATATGATTAGGAAAATAAGGGCAAGATGTAAATTCGGTAGACATTTTGAATCAAACTGAGAACGAAACGGAATGCTTCTGAATTGTAGGAAACTGAATAAAACTCAAGATAGAGCTCCATATTTAAGCACACTTTGTTTTTCGATGAACATAGTAACTACGGAGTTAACTCTATGGAATAACAGTTAACAAAAAGGTCTAATTAAAATAATCTTCTGCACTAACATTTAAAGAAAAAAATATTTTGGGACATAAAACAAAGAATTTCCCACAAAGTTTAATTAACTCTAGAAACCAGAAACACAGAATAAAGTGCGCTCCCACATTTCATCCTTAGAGTTAAAGTCAAGTAACCTCAAAAGTTCTTCATCTGGTATTTCACCAAAACGGCAGTTGTGATCGTTATTCAAAAGCATAGGTTGGTAACGTGCTCGCCCTGCTCTTGCAGGACTTCAAAATCTAAGAGACATTTTTTCTTCTTCCTGAACCGATAGTTTGGTTTTTCTCTTATTTTCTTCCCGTACACAATTGTGGCCTTTTAAACATACTGTATACTATGGCAATAACTACACATTTTAAGACGTAAAAAATGATGCTAGAATGACTTTTTCGATTTTAGGCTTAACTTTATGGTTTTTTAAACAATCATTGCAGTCTACTCAATTTCTTTGGAAACTGGGTAGACAATGGGAACTGAGACATAGAGAGTAGGTATACTTTTACAGGTGTGTTTGGTTCTATTGTGATAGCAAGATAGGCATTTATAACAGAATTTATTTTCTTCCTTTACACACCTTGTGGAAATCGTGGTCTTCTAACATGCTCGCCATGCTCTTGTACAGCTTCAAAATTGGAAAAAAAACATTTTTTTACAGACTTGGTTCTATTTTTGTAGCAAGATATCGTAAAAATTTATCACAGAAATTACTTTTATTTAAAAAAAGCTTTAATGGTGGTTAGGATATTATGATTTTCATGAACATAAGGTAAATTCTTTTCTCATTGGAAAATTTTCATTTTGTCGTTTGTAAAAACGTAAAATTGACTTGCATCTTTTTGAGTTTTGTCGGGGATTTCTTCGTCGTATTCCACGTTAACATTTTCTGGTTGTTCACCTTTGTGACAAGCATTTCTCTAATCATTTCTTCCTTTGAGCCTCATAAGTTCATCATCTAAAATGGTTTCAACACCAGAAAATAGAGCCCTACTAGAAAGGAAAATAAATAACTCTCAAAATCCTACCTAGTCTATTCATGGAGGTATAAAAGAGTCTATTCATAAGAACTTGTAAACATTTAGTTTGTTATAAAGTTAGGCGGTACAGTAGTTTAGTTTAACAGCAAATATTAAATGGCAATTGAGATTTCTGAACTATAATATAACATATAGACACTGGTCTATATTAATTATTTTACTTACTACTTGTAAATTTTCCATTGAACAACAAAAAATTAAACATGTGCGAGTGTTTATTTATTTAATTTAGAAAATGTTAGGGTAACTGAAAATTTAATTAACAGCCTTTTTTTCTTTTTGATACTATAAGAAATGGGTAGGATGCTGATTACGGTAAATATAACCGATATAAATTTGCATAAGATTGAATGTAATGAAAATTTAATTTCAATTTAAATATATCAATCTTTAAAAAAAGTTGTTTTTAAACATTTGTATTAAATTAATGAAAGTTTTAATAATGATTATAACTTCAATCTTTGATATGTAGTATTGAATATTATTTTTATTTATAATGTTTTTATAAACATTTTCTTGAAAAAATATTGTTTATATTTTTATTTAAGTGTATGAAAATTTAATTTCGTTTTTAATGTATTAATGTGTAAAAAATGTTTTAAAGTTTGTTAATGAATGTTTTGATTATCATTATAACTTGTAGTATTGGATGATATTTGTATGTTTGTAAATAAATTTTCTTGAGAAAAATATTGTGTATATTTTTATTTATGCGTATTTAAATGTAAATGTTTGATTAGAGCGAGTGAGAGAAATGAGCATGGGTCCTGTCTCTTATACACATCTAGATGTGTATAAGAGACAGCATCTGGTATTTCACTCATTCATAGACAGGGTAAAAACAGTTTTGAATACAAAATTTTAAAGAAAAAATGATCAATGGTTATTTAAGCAACCAGCATGGGACATACATGGCAAGCTTCATTTATGAGCTACAATTGACCATTCACCCCGAAGTTTAGCGACCTGTTTTTGCAGAGTTATGGTAAAAAGAAGCAGGAAGTATACCAAAAAACAAAGAAAAATGATCACTCAATTTTGCTTTAATTGTAAGAATATATAGATTATAAAGCTTAAAACAACTAGTTTTATAATCCGATTGCCCCAGATGTCCAAATGAAACCATTCAAATTATATAGTCGCTTTTGTGAGAAAATGGGGTCCCGCTTTGATTCGTTTACTGTGTTAAGCCGTGCAGTGACCCGTTCAGTGAGCAGATGTCTTCAAGTTTTCATTATGAGTGCTTATAGTACGTACATGTTCACATCATTCCACAAACAGGGACTGAAATAAAACATAACATTGGTTAACCTGCTACTCTTCAAAAAGATGCAATGGTTCAAGTGCACATGGGCTAGATTTCTACACTGGACCTCCATTTGAAGACTCTACCACCCGGGCGAGGAGCAGCTTGAACCAGCGCTGAAGTTAAGGCTGTACTTAGCCATGCCCCAGCCTTACCACTCGACTCAAGGTGAGATAAACGTATAAACATCATGTCCAATCATCTGCCAAGAGGCACACAATGACAGTGGCAGAATGGACCAGTACGCCGGGTTACCCCCCCCCCCCACTCTTCTTGAAGGATGTACTGGGTTCTTTGTAGGCAAGCATGCCGTTCGAACCAGTGCCAATATTATTTATGTAGGTTGCAGCACCCCTGCCTTAATTACTTGGTCATTCAAGTCGACTTGTAACATGTATCGATGTATTATCTAAATACACATACATAGATTCCCTTAAAAAATAAATCTACCAATACCATGTTTAAAGCTAAGAAAACCTATTAAAATTTATACCGATTGAGGTACAAAATTTACCTCAAATATAAAATGAAGGCTAGTATCCCGGGGACTCGCTCCCCCTGGACTCTCCTGTGTCAAAGTGACACGATGATTTTCCGTATGATGTTAGCAGAAATTTCAAGCTAAACTGGGTGCTAAGCCGGTAAGCCCCTTGCTAAGCCTACCTTTGGTACAGCCACTAGACTGAACCGGACTTTTTGCCATAGGGAACCAGTCAATATTGCGCCCTCTCTGGCACTATTGAGTGGCCTTTTTCCTGTCGTCTTTAGAGCAAAGTGCGATTTTAGTAAAGTGCATAAGAATTTTTAGTAAAATAGTTAGCGCAAGTATCTCATGTCTTGAAGTGGCTGCAGCAACCCCCTCTTTGTTTGGTATGCAAGTGAGCTCCCCTGGGCTAGCATTCAATGGCTTTGTTCATACACGACTACTAACCGTTACTAACGGGTTGCATTATTGCAATAGATATTTCCAAGATCTGCAGCTTCATCTTTGATCTAGATAGCACAAAATGATGACATAATATTAAACCAAAAAGCGAATGAGTGATCCTTGCTGACATGGTTTAATACTGAAATTGCATTTAATTAAGTATAAACAGGCTGGACCCTAGTTTTCCAATAAATCAATATAATGCCAGACACTGTGCTAAAGAAAGATATGAGCTTGGCAAAGACTTTGTTTTTACCATCTAAGCGGTTGTTTATTGTAAGTTACAAGATTGTCCCAAACAAAACCCCTCATTTAGGACACCCCTATTATGGGGACACTTTAACGTGGAACGAGGGATAATATATCTTTTAACACTGCGGCCAACCCCTATAAGAACAACAACAAGAACAACAGTCTCAAAATAAGTGCTTGTCAAGGGCGAGCTTTTGTTAGACTACGTAATAATAATAATATTTTAACTGAAATTGATGTGTAAAAAGATATTTGAATCAAGTAAAATAGTCGGTCTTTGTTTGGTATTAGTTTGGTGTGTTTTGTATTTTCATGATTTGTTGTTTTGCTTGTATCTGTTTGAAAGTGGTGTTCTGTTCTTTCCTCTTATTGATTGATTGAATTTTGTATTTTGAGAATTTTTTCAATTTTTTCTTGGTATTTATTTTAATTGTTCTGTTATACTGTATGTATGAATAAATTGTCGGTTTCAATGAAATTGTTCTATTGTTCTAAAGTTACTTTACTTTTCTATTCCAGAGGTTTATTGAATAAATTGAAATTAATTGAAAATGAAAATTAAATTTTGAAATTTGACCAATAAACCAGAATTTTCTCCCCAATTTCTTAGCATGAATATTGGTAAATCCTATTGCATACTTCATATAAACCAATCTTGTCAATTTTGACCCTTAACCATGGGGATTTTTTTTTTTTCGTTTTTCATGGACTTTCATAGGATTCTAATTCATTCATTAGCATTGTATCATGAAACAATATTTGGAACATATAAAACTATTGTTGTTATAATTACATTTCTGCTGATTTCATATTATATATAAATTGTACTTGCATTGCAAATTATTACTATAAATTTATTCTAATTCTACTGTAACTAATTATATCAATAAAAATAAAATTATGAAGAATTGTATGTCATTAATTGCTATATGAAAACATGCCAAAACCCCTATTAAGGGGACAATTTTACGTTTTTGGTTAGTGTCCCCTGAATAGGAGTACCCAATTCAGGGGACATTGACCATTGACTATATGTAATGTCTATTGTAGCACCTGTTTAATTAATTATCTATACATATCCTAAGATGATAGCAAATAGTTAACTTAGGTACTAACCAACCAATCATGGCCTAAAATTAAAGAGCTGCTAAACATACTGGTCAGCTAGGGTCTGACAGGTGTAAAATTGTAAACCACACACATCAAAACGAGTTGGTGACGGAGCTCTTTCCACATCTGGTCCGGCCCTTTGGAACACACTTCCCCAAGCAGCAAGAGATGCATCTTCTCTTCCAATTTTTAAGAAAAAGCTTAAGACACATCTTTTTAAATCCTAGTGTGTCAATTTAATACCGTAAATAGAATTTGTTTTTATTTTATTTATAATTGTTTTTAAATTTTTTTTTAAATTTTTTTTTATTTATTTATTTTTTTTAAAGTTACGGTTAGCTTAAGCTGTAAATAATTAGTCCTGGGTAAGACCTTAAATTGCATCTGGTCGAGCTGTCGGTAACTAATCTGATAACCCCCTCAGATGTGTCTTAGCGGCTGCTGAGGGGAGGGTGCCATGGTCACCCGGCAGCAAGAAAGGAAACAGCTGAACAAAGGGCGGATGAGCTTCTTGGAGAGTCAACGGTCAACCATGTTTAGTTTAAGGAATAGGTTTATTTTAAGGTGTTTTTTGTTCGAACTTCTTTTTTTTAAATTTATTTTTTTTTTTGTAAACTTCATAAATCAGAGAGGGATCAACACTTATACGAATTGCTGAATTTGACACTCGGAGCTATGAATCCCCTCCTGGAAATAGCGTGGTATAAAGATACCACGCTATCTATTTTTAAAGATTCTTAAATGACCAATAAATAATAACCAATAAGAGTATAACCAATAAAGTTCCTGACCATAAACAAGTGTACAATGAATTGTCCCTTTAGTAAGTTCAAGGGTAGGTGTCAACAGTCTATTAATGTGAAGGTAATATCCTATCCTTGTTAGAAAATGTCTTTCAATATACCTAGAATTGACGATGTTATTTTAAGTGGCTGGGGGTGGGAGGACTATAATGTTCAGGTGGCCTCCATTTAGTTAAGCCGCTCAGCACATGGTTGTTTAATGTCATTTTAAAGACCTAACTCTGCCCTAGTCACTCCATTTAACCATTGTTAAGATGCTCTTGATAGGTTTGCTTCAAGAAATAGCCATAATAATATCAGTTTATCAGTTGAGTTGTATTTCTATAAAAAAAAAAAAAAACAAACAAACAAAAGCCATCAAAATAATTATTTTATTTTTACTATCAACTTCATTTATAATACTTCCATTATCATTTTGACATGAAAAATAGATAGGCTTAAAGTAATATATAAATTCAGCTTTACTGGCAAATCAATATATAAAATAAATAAATAATCTTTTTGTCAAGAGGCTTGGAATAGCACGCATTATAAGTGCAGTTTTTGTAACACATCATGTTTTGATGTTTCCTACAAAGTCTGTGTTACAAAATATCGACACCTCCTAAAACTGTGTATGTGATGTTTACTTGCAACGTCTACATGTTCAGAGCTTTCATTCTCTTAAGTCTCTGGTATGATGGTAGATGTGAGTTTGATCCTCTGAATGAGGTAGTCGCGTGGCCAGCATGCCATCATGTACCAGCTGATCGTTATCGGTAAACATCATATAATCCTGAAAGTGAGGGTATAGTTCAAGTGTCTAGGAGCAGGATAAATGCAGGGCAAATACAGTCGCAGACACTGTCAGCTGAGCATTCTTGGGTCCCTAGGCATTTTAGCTGCGGAGGACCCAATAGCCAGAATCTTGGGAATATAGGGGGCCCAGCAAGGTCAAGTGGCTGGGGTTTTCAAATCTAATTGAAATAGTCATACATGATTCAGCCAATGTTTTCCATCATTAGCGGCGATTTGCTTTCTTTGCCTTAGCAACTGAGAGATTAAATTATCACTTAGGCCTACCCATCTAATTTTCATCTTAAAAAACTATAAAGAATTCTCCCAAAAGTTGAAACTGAAAGGTTTTTAAAAATTCATATTAAAAGTTGGTTTATTCCAAAACTTGTTGCTCCTTTCATGGAATGTTTACTATTTTCATTTTTTGATTCATAAATTTAATGATTTTTATGGCCTGTTTTATAATTAATAATTGTTTGTTTTATGTGCTTTTTTCATATTCGTTTTTTTAAAACTTTTATGATTCTATAATGAATCTTGATAATTTAATTCAACTTCTTTATTCTAATTGATAGTTAAAGGGATTGTTTGACTCTTGGGGATGTGGAAAATTCATTCTGTAATAAGGGGGAAAGAATTTGAAATGGCCAATAGGATTGTAATTTGAATTGGTATCTTGTTCTTCATAATTTTTGTACACCCTCTTCGTCCTTCTTCCCCACCCCAGGCTAAAGCCATCACCTGTATATTATCTTTCTTCTTGACCTATAAGTATGCCCAGGTGTGGTTTGCCTGGCACGTTTCTTACTTTAGGATTTAAAAAAAATTCTGTGAAGCTTTTTGATTGTGTGCTGTTAAAGTTGCATAATAACATGTATATCATGACCATACATATGCACATCATGACTGATAGGAAACCCGGGAGTAAACCCCAGATTTCCCATCTTTTTCAAAGTACTCTGCTTCAGGGTCCCCTACTTGTGTCAGTATTGGGTTCTTTCTTTATAGAGCACATGAGCCAAATGTGTGCTCTGGGCCTACAGTAAATGGCTCAAAGGTTTTTTTTTATAATACACAGCTGGCCAAGAAGAGTGTAACAATCTTGTCTCATAATAATAACTTGCTGATTCTTGGCATGTGGACAGGTAGGCCTGCAGACCCTTTTTTATCGCTCACTAGGTGAGGTTAATAGTCGGCAAGGATCCTGGTAAGAGACACAAAGTTCAGAGCACAGGTGTAGATGAGCGCCAGGTGTGTAGCTGCCTACCATATGTAACCTCCTACCGGCATGTAATCACCTCATAACCCTTGTCTGCACATGTAACAGTTATGGAATTTTAAAAAAAAGCTGTAGTATGTAATGTAAAATAGTGTAAAAGCAGCTCAAATCAACCTTGTCAATATCAGTGTTTGGCATTTTTTCTTTATGCACACATAAAGCTTTTGTTTGTTTATTATATTTTTACACACACAAATTAAATAACACATCAAGTGAGTAGTAATTTAAGCTAGAATGTATGTCTACAAAGTGCATAGATGGAGACCAAAATAAAGTTTGAAGACAAACTTTAATGCATGGTCACTATTTAATTTTAAAATGGTGGAGTACCTACCTAATCGAGTACAAACAAAATAAATATTAATAAAAAGCAAAAAAGGCTACAAGTAGTCTGCTTCAAAACGAGATTTGAAGATTAAACTGCCACCCAGTGGTGGCGCCGGCGGGGGGACAGTGTGAGCATTTGCCCACCCGTTGGAGAGGCCTAGACCCCCTATTGCCCGACGAACGACTAGGTCGTTGGACCAAAAATTTAAAGAAATAATAATTTGCCTATTCAAATAACGCTATTTTGATTGCCAATCCCAAATATTGTGGTCTAAAAGCATACACAACACAACACTTGTCTGCAAATTTCTGCTACCCACAACATAGCCGAAGGTAGATAAGAAGTTAGACAATTATTATAATTATTTTAGTATCTTTCAGATGGCTAGAAAAGAAGAATGAGCAATATTGAAGAAAATCAATAATTTGGCTGTATAAGTTTTAAAACTTAGTTAATCCATAAAAATGCTTGATATTCTGTTATTTCTGTATTTTAATGCCCTACTTTCTTTCATATTTTATTTTGATATTTGGAATGTTTTTTAGATCATGATACAGTATTTTGAAAATATAATTATTACTATTAATATCATTTTTATTGAAAAAAAAGCAATCATATTTCTTATTTAAAAAAGAAACTAATGAGTTGATCCTCTGGTTTTTAAAATGTGTTATAATATCTATGTGTTAAAACAAGGTCATATTTACAATTTTCCAGTTTATTTCATGTCACTTTTATTGACCACCATTTCTTCCATTGTTAATTATCACCTTCCCAAATGTCTCCTGTTGTTATTTTTCTTTGTACCTTATGCCTTCGTACCTTCTGCCTTCCTCACAGCATTGGTTCTATTTAATAATGGTCGACTTATATATACAGTAGCGTATATTGTAGAGACCTCTATGCGCTTAACATTAATTACCCCCAGTCATTGGATCAAGCACATATGGAACACATACTCAGGTCCCTGGGGAGAATTCCGTAATGTTGCAGCTGTAATCAGCACATTTTGTGTTTGAGCCTACCCGGTACTCACTCGTACTCCTAGGTGGAGAGAGAACAATAGGTAAAGTGCCTTGCCTAAGGACACAAACGAAAGACAGAGCAAGCGATTGAACCTCCACCCTCAAGGTTGGGAAGTAGAATCACAACTACTCCTAGCATCTGCTACCCTGAATCCCTTGCAGTAATATTTTCAAAGGCAAGTAGCCTGAATAAATATATTGTTCTAAATTTAAGATGATATGTTGAAAGTTAAATCTAGTCTGACAATTAAGGAATGAAAAGTGGGAGGAAAGGGAAGTTTGCCATGGAAAGAAATGATAGATAGTGGAAGAGTTGATTGAGTTGGAGCCAGGAATGTTGGAAAGTCAAGCTATGAAATAATAGATCTAGCATGGCAAATTTAACTGATTTATGAACTTTGTCATGACAGTTACACTGCACTTAAATAATCCAAACGACAGCTTTATTACAAATAAATCTTTAAAAGCAAGTACTTGAAAATTGAAAGCCTGGATTTTGGTCCTTGTCCAAATTGACTGCAAAGAGATTGCTATATGTTATCATGTCTGAAAGTTTAACATCCACATGAATATAAACAGTAGTTAACTACCAACAGCAATATAGTGTTAAATACTGCCTATTTATGAAAAATATGCAGTGGCAGATATAGAGAGTGGCACAAGGGCACGCATCTTATTTTTATTAGCACAGATTAACCAATTATTTTGCTCAAGTATTATTTGCAGACACACCCCCTTCTTTTTAAAATTCTGGATGAAGGGTTTTCATGGCATCACATGATGTTGTAGCCTGGTTGTAAAACTCTTGAAAACAACTTTACTGTAAGGGAAGTCCAGGAAAATATATTTTATTTATAGGGATTTAGAGAAGTAGTTTGGGGTGGAGGTATAATGAACTTATCCCCTAACCCCCGTCCCTTGTATATTGTTGCTTATGTCCTAGAAAAAGAACATCTAGAATTCGCATACACCAACATTATTTATTGCATTCATTTTATTTATAACTGATATTCATTAAATTATATGTTTATAGTAAAATAGCCAATTTGACAGCTTCTATATAATATTATCATAATAAGATTATTCCCCTGTTTTCTGAAATTTATGCTATTGGCTCTATAGAAATTGTTTGCACATTTATATTTCTTTTTTGCAATGTGGTTTGCTACCAGGCCATCTGGGATATTAGGTAAACTTTACTTGTCATAGGGAGGTACATTATCGTAGTTAACTTGAGGTCCTGCTTTCTAGTTAATGTGTCCCGCTTTTGAACTATATGTCCTGCTTTTCAGATCAATTGGTCCTGCTTTTTAACATTGAGGGGTTGGAATATCTGCAATTGTGTACTACTAGTGATCTCTTTACTTTGTCATATTAATTATATAAGGATACCATCACATTGCGGGTGCCAATTTAATGCAGAATCAATTTTCATTAATAAAAAAAGAATATATATTAAAAAAAGAAATCATTATTCTTGCTCAAATCAGACTACTCACAAACAAATACTGTCTGAAATGTTGTGTAAAGATTTTGCAGTGATGTGCAGGATGTAGGACAGCGATTAAAACCTCAAGTGGACTCGTGCCAAAGTTTAGACAAGATGAAGTAAACAAACGGTTATGGTGATGACATTATTGATTCTTACCCCCACACACACTTGGCCTGATTCGACTGTCCTAATGTGTTTGTTATGTCTTTGTTATCAGCATCTTAAGATGTCGTAATCAGCTAGTACAAGTAGGTACAAGTTGCAAGAGATGATGAAGTTCAATGTCCAAGTAATTACCCTAATTCTTTACACAAAAATAAAAAGTTTGTTAGAGTAAATTTGCCCACATTCTTTGTTTTAAGTTTATGTGAGACTTTGTGTAATATGCTATATTATAGAAGATTTACTATTATTATTACTCTCGCCTCTCCAAAAGAAAGGTAAAGGGTATTATAATAGTGTGCGTTTGTCTGTGTCACTGTCAGTCTGTCTGTAGGTGTTGTGTGTGTCCTTCCGGGTGCAAGAACTACTGGAACAATTTACTTCAAATTTTCACATACCGTATTTACAATGTTACATGTATCTCGGTCCTCAAACTTGGTACTGATCGGAAGTGAAATGCGGATATCAAAATTTTATTTATATATTTTCCTTGCTACGCAAGGCCTATAATGATACAGTAGTCCTCCTTTGGCGAATGGAGCAGAGCGACCACTGGCCATTATATTTTCAGTACATACATATGGCACAACAGGATGAGAGTTTGTAATCTCTCATTATCTTTTTATTACTTGATACTTGTACTTTTTAGTGATGGTTGGTCTGAATAAATAATTCCAAATGCGGATCCAGAGCTCACCCTGACTGTTGCACAGATGGGTGCATGGAGGTAATTACATGGGGGCATGTTGCACAGGGAAAATCTCCCTAACAATCAGAAAAATTATATGTACTGTATATTCTTGAAATATGGTCTAAATATATCCCCACCCCCTGTTAAAAGAAAGGGTCTGAAATAGATTTAATCGTATTTTACACTAATGGGAAAATGACTATTTTGAAAACCCGTAATGTAAGGTCTATATGTTGATCTCTTTAATCAACACTACTCATTGCCAGGATGTATAAGAACATATTACCTAATTTACAAAATACAGGCGCCACTGTTTAAGGACGTTACTCTCCAAGGTAGAATTGATATTGAGGTAGTTGATCTAAATTTATTCAACTTTTTAAAGTTAACCTCTATAAATAGTAAGTCATATCTAATCAAGTGATAATACAGTATTATTATAAAATTATAAAATTAAATTAAATTAATTATTATTAAAGGATTAGGCAGTTAGGAACAAATCACTTTCCCAAGAGTATGTAGCGGAAGGAAAAGACAAGTTTGGTGGATTTTTTTTGCACCTGTCAGCTCGACCCAGTTTGAAGAACATTGAGTAAATGAAATTTGACAGCGTTCAGGTTCATCTGAGAGGAACTACTTCTAAAGAAATTCAACATAAAAATATTTAAAGTACAGTTCGTTCTGTGGTGTTTGCTGATTGGTTAAAAAGTGCATTCCCTTAACTAGGGCTTCTGTAAGGCTCTCATCTTGTCCCCATGGAGTGGTTGAATTGCCTTGCTGTCAATCACACGTACATGACGATCGATCCTCATTATTATCTCTTGGAACTGTGTGTAAAAAATGAAAATGACAAGGATTTTATTATATTAATAAGTAGCTAAGAAATGACCTGACTTTTCCTCATTTATTAGTGGCATGTTCTGTGCTTACAGGGGAGGGCCTACACGTTTTGGTATCAAATTTGACGTTTTGTGAATTGATAATATTTCAATGTGTATTGTGTACACTCCATATTGACTGATCACAGTCTTTCACCATGGCAGTATTATTATAACAGTAGGTTTGTAAAAAATGAGCATTTTGGCAAGAACAAATATGTTCTGTCCATTTCATTTTAAGACATTGTCATTTCTAACTTAATAATGTGTTCTCACCCTTTTCCAAAGAACCTGTTCTAAGGTATCTGTTGAAACCTTCCTTAATGTAAACTCTGAAATAAAGTAAAAAGGCATAAAATGAAAAACAATATTAAGAAAAACTAGAGGTGCACGATTACTATCTTTCTATCTTTCTGGCTAAACATAATTATTTAGGGTGTCTTAATGTCTTTCACTTTAGTGCTTTATATAGTATCTTATCTTCTCATTTCATTTTGCAATACATGAATGTTCCCATCTGCCCCTTCTGGTATTATTCATCCTCATCCTCATCATCATCATTGTCATCATGAGTCAAGAGACTCAGCTGGAGGCAGGGATTACTTCATGGTTGCCACCTTTAGCTGCTTTAATGAGGACATACCTATAATGATGTTGTACAATTTTATCAGTGATTTCGGCACGTGCTGCATTTAAGTGAAAAAGATTAATAAGACCTTGTTTATATTATACACACTTCACTAACAAGTTTCTGTGGTTATGTTATCTTTTTCTTGCCTGATGTTATGCTGTAATGTTTATAGAACACAATTGTAAAACCTTGTATTTCTGCGTCATAATAAGTGAAGTGCGTAGTTAGAAGAAAAGTGTTTATTCTCTGTTTGGCTCAAATTGGGCCTTTGCTAGGCCTGAATATTGCTTCACCCTAATGATGATATATTATTGTATGTACTTTAAAAATGGAGCATAACCCCTTTTTTCCCCAGTTTTTAAATATTCAAAAGCTATATAGAGTAATGTCCATTCCTGATTATTCCATCAAACTCTTTCAGTGTCTTTTAGAAAAATTTCATTCTGTGTTTTCATCTCGCTGCATCGCTGTTTCTGCTCTAATCAAATCTTGAAATTGTCATATTATACAAAGCGAACCCATCTGGAACTCCAAAATCAAAAAATGATACTGCAGTCAAGGAAATAATGAATAATGTATAGTGTTGCCTCAGGCTTGAGTAAAATTGATGCAAGAGAAGTAGACAGCTCCAATGATCATTGGAATTTGATAGGGAATCTATCTTTGGGACATACCTAAGGCAAGTTTTGTTTTTATACCTTGTTTCACAAACTTTTTTTTTTAAAGATTGTTAGAGGAGAGGGTGGAAAAAATAAAAATTTTGGTGTTTCATTTAGCAAAGTGTTTTGCCAGAAACATTTAGATGGAAGAGAAAATAAAAATTTTATTGTTGAATGTAAACAGTGTAGTAATGGGATGGTAAAATGCTTTATATTTATATAATTAGGAAAAAAGAGATTTCAAGGCAGCAGCGGGCAAAATAAAAATGAAGAATAACTTTAATTTTTTTTAATGAAATTTCCATTTATTCGTGGCGTCGGGTACACTAATTGAGCCAAAAATAAAACTTATTTTTACTTAAAATCATTATTATCAGCAGCGGTGGGTTCGCTAACAAAGTATAAAAAAAGTTTTTCTAGCCATGTAAAAATATACATTTAGCTTTCTATCCTGACCATCAAAATTTGGGCGGTATGGATTACCAATACCATTGATGCATGCTCTAGAATTTTTAAAAAAGTATTCAAAATTCAAAGAAACATTGTACTGCTCAAGAATTTTTTTAAAAGTGTTCAAAATTCAAAGACATTGTACTGCTTAAACTCTTATTTTTTTTCTTATTTTTTTTGTATATATAACCATCTCAACACTGACAATTTTAATAGACTGATAGACAGTAATGTTCTTTCAAATTGCCTATTACAGGGAAATATTTCAATAAAGATGGGCTAGGTGCTCTTTTTTATAAAATCAGCTAGCACCTCTTGTCATTTAATTGTTCCAAATCAAAACAACAGCGAAAATAAATTGCCACTTAGAGGCTTAAAAAGACACAGAACAGATAAGAAACAGACAGACATGAAATATAAAAATGGCGACAAAGAAGAAAAATGAAAACTTAGAAAATTATTGCACATGCCTTTGCCAGAACAAAATACAAAAAAATCAATAATAAAAAGTTAACAATAAAAAAATTACTCAACAAGGTAATCAGATATCAATGCGGTAATAATATATACAGCTGTTAATCACGTCAGTTAAAAGCTGTATGTAATCAACATGATTTCCAAAATGCAACAATAAAATATTACAAGTATTAACAAAATCTTTATAAAGTGAAAAACGGTTAACAAATCCATTCTTGCAAATGTTGACTCTAGAAAAAGAAACATCAAAAACATTTAAATATAACTTAAATATAACTAAAACAAGAGACTAAATTCCAAATAAAAAGATGGTTTTTATACATTTATAAAGAAAAATTAAACCATGGTACTTTCTTCTGACAAAGGGGTATAGACCTATAATTTTAGATTGTAAACATTACTTAATATACAGTGTAGTTGTTTCTATCGAAACAGCAAAAAATGAAAATGACATGATTGTCTATCAGATATGATATGAAGATAGTAAATATTCGTGTCGTGTGAATAAATTTGCCTAGTATAAAACGGCCTTTGGAATGTACAAGTATTCATTCATTCATTCTGGCATTTAATAGACAGCATAAAACAATACAGGACTTTCCTGAGACTTTCCTACTGCTTGAATCTGATCATGTAAGTTTACACAATAACTGTCAGACCTCATCAGTAGTATTGACATTTTGTAAAATTAGGCTCCAGGGTAGAGGGCTTGAACTTTGCTAATCTTGGGGTGCTGATGTCAATCCTTGGAACAAGTTTAGTCTATGATTTACAGTATAAAGCTGGAGCTAAAATGTCTATTTTAGTAGTTTATTATATGATAAAATGTGATTTGTTTGCGTTGATTTTTATAGCTTTCTGTTACTTTAATCAATATTGGTCCCTCTTTTTATAACAAACCCAATAGGGTTTCTTGAGCATTCCCTATTTTTATTTTATTGTACTTATTTAATGCAGTTATTTTAATGAATAAAAGATTTTTTTTATTGTATTTGTATTATGTACTTTCATGTATGCATCCATTATAATTAATATACATTCAGACTAGCGTTCAAGCCAGGCTGACTTCGGTATAGTATGAGTTTCATGCCTTGCTTAAAACTGTTGAGTGAGTGTCCACACTATATATATTTGAATGCGTTAATTTAACTTGGCCAGTGGAAATTATTTTAGTTGAGACAGGAGAATGGTCAACCCATGATCAACCTGGATTAAAGAGTGGAGTCAAGCCAGGTTTGACCTGATAAGCCTGAAGAATTGATATCAATCTTGGTAAATTACAAATGTACAATAACAACAATGTTATTTTTACTCAATTGAGGATGACATTGGCAATAGCAAGATTCAAGGGTCGATAAGGTTTCAATTAAAATTAATTTAATTAGATTAGTTTAAATAAATTTCAATTTTGAGAAAAAAATGATTCCAGCAGCAGGTATATCTATGGTGCCCTTGACACAAACCAGCTTTTTTATTAAGTCAAAGCCATGCCCTTCACCCTTTCATAAACTAGGTAGTCAATGAATGTGAAAACGTGAACCATTAATAGAATCCAATAACATATATTCAATTATTTTATTTATTTCGTAATATATATTACTCCCAATGTTATTTTCCTATCCCCCACAGTCCTTGGATTTTTTTTAGGTTCGTGTGCAAAAAAGATCCTCATTTTTTCGACACCGCGAAGATAACGCGCACTGCGATGAAAGAAGGTTAATATAACCCAAAGAAAGTTACCAAGGAACGAAATTAGATATAGGCCTACCGGCGCCAGGCAGGAGGCCGCCGAGGCCTCCTACTACTAGTACTAGGCCATAGCCTAGCGCAGTTATGAAAGCATGGCACGATTTTTACCTGTCTGCACCCACCAAATAGTCAGTAATTGTATTCTCTCTCGAATGCTTTAAAAAATGTTTATTTCTTTTACGAATGTATCAAAGTAGCATTCGAAACAAGTTTTTCTAACACAATACAAATTACAATAGTTACTCATCGTACGTGTTCGTAGTGCTGTAGTGTAGGCTAGGCCTAGTTAACGCGTTCTGGAAGCAGGAGCACAAATCAGCATACGCACAGCTAAATGTATGTGCACACACTATGCTTATCATATCACTATAGCAACCGATGACTGCTACAACATTTGGTTATCAAAACTAACATTAAAAGTCAGCGATTGACTTATAGAGCAATTAGTAGAGCATGCATTGTGCACTAGCAGAAAATTATTAAACTTAGGTTAGATTTAATGTATTCAAAAAATGTTTCAAACATTAAATCTAACCTTCGTATAATAATTTTCCTATAGTGTACTATGCGGAGCTCTACTAATTGCTTATTATTTTTATGGTTTTTCTTAAGATATGTACAGGATTTATTTAAAAATATTTTACCCCTTGTCCTTATCTTGGATAAAGTCAATTCCTTCATGGGAAGTAGCGACTATTACCACACTTCATCCTATATTAGTTTTACTATCGTCATCTGTTTGTCATTCTCTTCATCAGAATTAGAACTATATAACAACTTGACAATCGTAAAAAGTCTAAAATATATAAATATCTGACCTTAACTTAATTAGAATTTAGGAGACACAAACTACCATATATTTATTTGATTCATTTTGTCTTTTGTTTTAAAAGAAAACTAAAATTTGCTTGCAAAATGTGTAAATAGTCAACACACATTTTATAATTGCTTTAGATGGTATCATTCATCAAATGTGCTGTAATGTAGGATTTTTTGAAAGGGGATTCATTTTAAGTTCCTGGATTGCATAGTTGTGTGTAAAAATAACAAAATGTAAAGTGCAGAGGAAGGGTACTTACATGACATTTTTCCATTTCTCTCTAATATTATCCAAGGTATCATGGTAGAAGTTCAAGATGTTTTAAATATATTACCATCAAATTGTAAAAAAGTAAATAATTAAACTTCTATCTTGTTAATATAAATCATGCCTTAGGGAATACTGCAGTTTCTCCCGAATCACTATTACTTCGGTTTCCTCCTTTTCTTGCTAATTTATTAAGGAAGACTTAATTTGTATTTTAATGTATTTTGTTTATTACTGGAAATATTATTATATTGTATTGTATTGTAGGCCTATTAGGCCGAAAAAAAGAAAAATTGTTTTCGCTCATTAAAAAAATATTTTTTGTTGTAGTCAAAAAAATATAAAATAAAATAAAATGCCAAACCTTAATTTTGTATGTTTTGGGTCACAATGTATCAACATTTCACTTTGGCCCTTCAACCCATTTCTTTGCTACCCCTAATGTGGCTGGTATCCGATCATTTCGGTCGCGCCTGCATTTCGGTCGCGCTATTTTGGTTATGCATTTCGGTCGCGGTGTATGGAGCGCCGAAGGCGCGACCGCGAATGTGTAATAAGATATCCTAAGCAGTATAGGCCTTCCTAGGCCTGCCGTTTGTTAAGTAAGAAAACAGTTATTTTTTTTTTTACTACTTTTTGACTAATTGTAATACAGTTTATTTTAGCATCAATTGGTATTACAGTATCTTCTTTTTACAGAAACAGCCTCTTATGATCTATGTGAATGAGAAAGAGTTAACAGTATTATAACGTAATATTTATGGCAGGAGATGTCTGGAGACTAAAGGAAAATAAAGGGGAAAAAAGTATTGCCTATGCCATCTAAATTATAAATGCTTGGAGTATATTAAACTTTCTTATCTCAGATTAATCTGGACCTTTCTGTTTTCAAACTATATATAGTTATAAAAACTTATGAACAAAATAAGATTGACTTTTTTTATACCTAGTTTAAAATTATAAATTGTTAAGTAAAAACATGTATTCTAATGTATGGCAATCAAAATTTTGTCGAAGCACTCCTGTTACCTCATTAATTTAGGTCCTACTTAATAAAATGCTTTCAGTTGGACCTTATATATACAATATCGCCAATCTTTAGTAATAACTCTGCTTCCAGTGTTAAGTTCTAGTTTAATAATGGACCATCTTCGATCACTACCGAATTTACTTTCGAAAAACATTGTAAATAGGCTAGCTTGTACATCGGTGTTCCATACCGCGGCTGTGAACCGTGACTGAAATGCATAACAATAGGGTGCGACCGAAATGCAGGCGCGACCGAAATGATCTGTATTCATGTGGCTTGGGTAACTTTATGAAGGAAAATGCCACACAGCCTTTCGTACTGGATATTTTTTAGTGGAATTGACCAGGTACATTTGATAGAACAAAATATTTATTCTTTTATTGTTGCAAATGTAAAAACTAAGCTTTATCATATAATTGGCTATATGTTAATAGTATGTAGCCTCATTTACACACTTGAATTAACTATTACAAAACTTGTCAATAGTTAGGCCTATATTGAATAGACTTGGCATGTCTTTATGATTCTCAAATTACCTAATCCTCATAACATGTCAAATACCTTTGCATTTTCTTTCAGTATATGCATATCATACATAAAACTTGTAGACATGTATAAATTGATAACAAAAAGAACAGACTGACTTTAAGTGGAATGAAAGGGAAAGACTCTATAAACAGGAATGGGGGTTGATGATAAATTTAATCATTGTACCTTTGCCAATATTATTTCACATTCATCTACTGGGAATTAAAAAAAAGAAAAACAATGGATGAAAATGTTTTTAAAATTCTATGATTTTTCCATATTTAATTTGTCATAAAATACAAATACTTACAATGATAAAGAAATAGTTATAATATAATGGTTGTATATAATAATGTGTAATGATGATATTAATGGCATAAATTCAAAACTCTTAAATTTATTTTTCTCAAATATAGAAACAATGAAGGGGAATATAATGCCTTGGGATATATTATAAATAGAAAAACCTGATGATGATGATGATGATGAAGGCACCATGAAAGAACTGAAAGAAGATTGAAGTCACTGGCTCTGAAAGGTAACATTTTTGTATTTCTATTCATGAAGGGAATATAAAAATATTTTCTTAGTTTTATTATTACAGTTGTCATTGGATCCATCCATTTCGGGAAATAATTGATTACTTTCACAGGCATATAATATTTTGATTGATGTTAATATTACTCCTTGATTGACGTTTCTCTCCAATAACATTTTAGTTGACAGCAGTACTGAAATATTCAGATTCGCAAACAAAGGCGAGTTTAATTCATTATGACATTGAACTTTCATATATTAACTACCTCCTTACTAAAAATAATTTTCCTCTCTTTCACAAAAATACATTCCCAAAACCTTTCCTCTTTAGGTCATGGACCCAGGTTTCTCTCTGGTATTTTGTTCCATTAGCAGTTACATGATAACTAGATCTCCATTCATCGACCATTCCATTGATTTTAAAAGTCATTTCAGATAAGTGTAAAGTCAATCAGATTTGTTTCAAATTAATAAAACACATATGAAGTAAAAACAAACCAAAATGGATTCCATTTGTCAACATGCACTTGTTTTTTTTGTTTTTACATACCTCCTGTATTCATTTACAACTGAAACTTACCTCAAGTGTGTTATGAACCATGTCTCCGACTTTTCATTCAAATCATTTTCTCAACTTTATGAGTGGCTCTTAATTATGATTGACATAATTTGTTTGCAGAATCCTTAAGTGTTGAGAGAGTCCTCTCATGGTTAAACTAGGATATGCCCTATTTACCTTTAAAGGACAAGTAATTTATGACTGGTTGGACGGGTTTTCCCTGATACTTGTTTGTGAACAGTAGCAGTGCCACTTGGTGGTGACAGTACATTTTCCTAAAAAATTATCATCTATAATAATCAATTAGTAGAGATCTGCATAGTACACTATAGGAAAATTATTATAAGAAGTTTAGATTTAATGCTTGAAAAAATTTCCTGAGGGCCTGCAAGGCCTGAAGGAAATTTTTGAATGCATTAAATCTAACCCAAGTATAATAATTTTCTGCTAGTGTACGATGCATGCTCTACTAATTGCTTTATAAGTCAATCGCCGTCTTTTATGTTAGTTTTGATGTAACTGTTGTAGCAGTCATTTGGTTGCTATAGTGATATGATCAGTAGGCCTATACTGTGTGCGTATTTACATTTAGCTGTGCATATGCTGATTTCTGCTCCTGTAGTATGTGTTAACTATACATCAGTAGTACTGTCAGTACGGATACGATAAATTACTATTGTAATTTGTATTGTGCTAGAAGAACTTATTGTAATGCTATTTTGATAGACATTCGTCAAAGACATTCAACATTTCTTAAAGCATTCGAGAGAGAATAGTCACTGACTTTTTGATCAGTGCAAACAGGTAAAAATCGTGCAATGATTTCATTCATAACTACGCTAGGCTACGGTCTAAGAGGAGGCCTTGGCGGCCTCCTGCCTGGCCGTAGGCCTACTGTACATCTAAATTTGTTAATTGAATCTTTAAAGTATGTCTAGAATATTCCTAATTGAATGTTCAGTTAGTTTGGTTTATTAGGCTTCTTACTTAATATTGAATTTGAAGTAACTTTCTTCAGGTTCTAATTAACCTTGTTTTACGAAAGTAATTTTCAATTATATATCTTTTTTCATCGCGATGTGGGATATTTTCGCGGTGACGAAAGATTAGGTATTTTTTTTGCACTCGAAACTAAAAGAAATCAAGCCAAATGTCCACTATTGAAAAATTATTGTACTGTGGGGAATAGGCAAATAACATTGGGTGTTACAGTGATGATGTTGCAATTGACTTATAATTATTAATAGTGGAGGTGTGTTTTTACTAGTATGTGGTACTTTAAAACATTTTGCAGTAGTTGTTTATGAATTGACTATCCACATTTCATATATACACTTTTGATTTCTGGATAGAAGCAGAACAGGCCTACATTGTAAGAATCAATAAAAGTTTGCATCCAAATATGGGATCCAATCTTCTTGGGGCTTAGTAGCCTCAGTCTCGCAGCTGGGGGGTCATCTCTTCTAAAACCATCCCTGATTGGGCTGTAGTCATTGGATCTGGATCTGGATCTGAATCTTGGTCAATACTGGCGAAGAACCGCGGTGGTATGCGCCAGGGTTGCATCTCTCAGTATGTACACAGTACATCAAACCAGACCAAATAAAACCACTTAGTGCAATATTAAAACCACATAACATTGGCTTGCCTCAAATAAGTTTATCATTTCCTCAGGCATTTTCTATTTTTGTAAGTTGGCTTCTTCTCTCCCTCACCCCCATCACTCCTGGTGCCACTATGTAAAATGATTCTAAAATGACTCTAAACAACATTTTCAAAGATATATAGTATGCCTTATGCCTACTAGATATCTTTGAAAATTGGCTATGTTGGTGTCTCTCCCTTTAATTTTTTATGCAAATACCATATTTATTCACATAAATACCCCGAGACATTTGAGGGAGATGTTTATTCAAAGTGGGCCATTTATTCAAGATAAATACAATATGTGTTTTTATATCATGGATAATTAGAATTTTATACAACACTTTATTTCTACTAAATCTTTGTGTGTTTATTGAAACTAGGCAAATAGCTAGCAACCCCACCCCCCTCCCCATGGAAGATGTATGCTTATTATATTGATATATCATACGATGACATGCTGTATCAACAAGAGGAAGGCTTCTATCTGTAATGGATACATTACCCATACTACAGGAAACATATGTGATACAAGAGCACATCATAGCCATGTAGGCCTATTCATAGTAACAGCCACACCTGTTCTATATCAGTAGTATGTATACAATATACTAAATCATAACTTGTGCGATCCTAAATGTATCCAATTATTATTTCTTAGTTTCAACGACAAGACTGAACTTAACATGGTTGTTTCCACAGGAACGCTATCTTTGATTCCAAAAATGATTATGTTTTTGTCTCGGATACAGGGTGCTATAGTTGCTCCAATGGGATAACCTCTTTTGTACTTTCTCTTACAATTTCCAGACATAGTCACTTTGATTTGTTAGTACTGTTTAATATAACATGGCGACGTAATATATTTTTTAATTTGAAGGCGCTATATAAAATTTATTTGTAGTTAAACTAAGGCATTGTTAAAGTTCTATTTCCTTCAAACTTAAATTAATACATCATAGTATTTTATTATATACCATTGATAAAGCTTGTTATCTTGTGCTCAGTAGCAAATTTTTTTTCCAAATATTTTTTTTAATTGTTTTAATAAACTTAATTTAGACCTGACAATAAATATCCATAATGTAATTGTGCATAGACAATAGTAGCTGGTACCAGTTAACCAGGGTAGCTTAGACACGAAGTGAACCTTAAGTGAGAAAAGTTACTGTATGAATACCTCAATTAGTGCTTTGAGACTGCTAAATCTATACTATGTTACATAATAACGTAAAATGTCTGTATTTTATGACGTCAATAGGCCTTAATGTTATGCGATGCTTACATCGTATGTAAACAATAAGAAAACAGTAGCACTTTATAGACTAGTTGAAATATGTATTGTCACAAGCTTTCGTGTACACAGTACACTTCTTCAGGTGAATGATAACAGGAGCAACATGCAATTGAATATAAAAGGTCTAAAATAAAAGGCAAGTAATAAAAACAATGGAGGTATTAACATAACAATACACAGTCAAGTTGCTTAATTATTTTCTGTTCACAAATTTCCCTATCTAGATCCCTAACTACAGCAACTCTAAGATTATTGATAGTGTGACCTGTGGAAGTGAAATGTTCAGCTACAGGTTTCTTAATTAACTTATGTCTAATGTCAAACTTGTGAACATTAATTCTATTTCTGAGAGTTTGGCCAGTTTGACCAATATAAACAGCATTGGGGCATATATTGCACGTAATGGTATAGATGATGTTAGTGGATGAGCAAGTGAAGTGTCCTTTGATGCTGATGATATAGCCATTGGGTCCAAGTATGTGACTTTCAGAATGAATAAGATGGCAAAGCTCACATTTAGTGCTGTGACAAGGAAAAGTGCCATTGATAGGTGTAGACTGAGAAAATTTACTAGAGATAAGATGCCTTTTGAGATTGGCTGGCTGTCTGTAAGCAAGAAAAGGCTTGTCATGAAATATGTGTTTGAGATCATTATCTTGCAGTAAAGGCTGAAGATTGTCAATGATACGTTGTAGGGGTTTTATAGCTGTAGGATATGTAACGACTAGAGGAATACGGCTAGATGATTGCTTCTAAAGAAACATAAACGCAATGATCTCCTCACATAAAAAAAGAACTGAACATTTCGCTTCCACAGGTCACACTATCAATAATCTTAAGAGTTGCTGTAGTTAAGGAGGGTAATTTTAAGAATAATCTAGATAGGGAAATTTGTGAACGGAAAATAATTAAGCAACTTGACTGTGTAAACTTGGGTTTAAACAAAGACCACGGCTTTCTTGCCCACTACAGGGAATGATTTCATTGTTATGTTAATACCTCCATTGTTTTTATTACTGCCTTTTGTTTTAGACCTTTTATATTCGATTGCATGTTGCTCCTCTTATCATTCACCTGAAGAAGTGTACTGTGTTCACGAAAGCTTGTGGCAATATATATTTCAACTAGTCTATAAAGTGCTACCATTTTCTTATTGTTTGATTACTGTTAAGACTAGTATGGCTCACCATATTATTTATTGAATATAAAGTTAATAATAAAATTACGTGGGACTCACCGTTGCTTTTAGCGGTTATTCGTATTACTGAGCAGATCGAAAATGAATATAGTTCTGAATTTTCTGGATTTAGCAATTTGAGCCCTGAACAACTTCTCTCCAGATTTAAGGGAATGTTTGCCGATGAAAAAATCAACTGGGGCCGTATAATGATAGTGTATCTATTGAGTGGGTTAATAGCAAAAGGAAAAAGCGAGAAACAGGTTTTAGCGCTCAAGAATTCTATTGGTCAATTTGTTGCTGAAAGGTGTTCTGATTGGATAGAAAAAAAAAGGAGGTTGGGTAAGTGTTCTAATTTTTTTTTCCTAGACTTCTAATCTTTTTTTGTGGCTTCTCTTATAGGAAGAATTGTACGGATCTAGATGATGAAGAAGGTGAAATCGATGGGAGTTGCAAACGTAATCTTTGTTTTCTTACTATAGCTGCCTCCTTTATTGCTTTCCTTTGTTGTAGGGTTTTACTTTCCTTTAGGTAAACTTAGGTAGACATAAGTTAATTAAGAAACCTGTAGCTGAACATTTCACTTCCACAGGTCACACTATCAATAATCTTAGAGTTGCTGTAGTTAAGAAGGGTAATTTTAAGAACAATCTAGATAGGGAAATTTTTGAACAGAAAATAATTAAGCAACTTGACTATGTAAACTTGGGTTTAAACAAAGACTATGGCTTTCTTGCCCACTACAGGGAATGATTTCATTGCTATGTTAATACCGCCATTGTTTTTAGTACTTGCCTTTTGTTTAGACCTTTTATATTCGATTGCATGTTGCTCCTGTTATCATTCACCTGAAGAAATCAACTGGGGCCGTATAATGATAGTGTATCTATTGAGTGGGTTAATAGCGAAAGGAAAAAGTGATTGTGGGAAAATTAAAACTCCGACGATGTAAATTCCTTCTTATTCTTATTTTGAATTAAGTTTGATGCTAATCAGAAAAGAAGCTTATTCAAATATTTAATACTTCTTTTGTTTTTATAGTATAAATATTGCCTGTTTTTTGGTTGTCTTTACACTGTTCTCTCTTGATTTCAGATATGGCTGGTAAAAAAATGTCAGACGTAGAACTGTTTGAACTTTTGGACTTCAACAACCGAGAAAAAATCATTAGAGAAATGTTGGCTATAGAGGACCAAAACTGGCGTTTCGATGATATATCAGATGAAGAACTTATGCAGTTACTTAATTTTAATTCTTTGCCTGAAATGACGAGAGAAATGATAGACACGGTAGACGATGATGAGTGGACAACCTGAAACTAATGTTAACGTGGAATCCGACGAAGAAAACCCTGACGATTCTCAGAATGATAACGTAAGTCAATTTTATGTTTTAGACGAAACTTTCAGAAGAGAAAACAAAACTTTTAATGCTCGCGAAACAGATCGTCAAATTACTTTTAGGAATCTAGATGGTAGGGACATGTTTAGTATCGTAGGAATTATATGTCAAATCTTTGATGTTTTGAACAATGTGTGTGATGGGGTTGCCCAAAATGATATGGTCTGCTTCATTCTTAGAAGTCCGGATTTAGATAACCCCATTTCAATCCCCTTTGGTAGACAAGACCATATTACTGAGGAGGTGATTGTATGGGCAATTGAAGATGTTCTTCAATCCCATTTGGATATTTTAGTTAATGATCAACTGATTCTTAATGTCCTACATGTTCGAATGCCCATTGGTGGGGGGAAAAAACCTATTCTTTTCCCTGACGCGCTTATACAAAAGAGATGCGTAATCGACATAAAAAACGTTGACGATAAAATGTGCTGTGCGAGAGCTATAGTTACAGGAGTGTCATGCCATGAAGACAAACTTGATAATAAAATTAAATGGGATAATATAAGGAGGGGTCATCGTTTGCAGGACGATCTAGCCCGACAACTCCACGAATCATCTAATGAACCAATAGGCCCTTGTGGCGTTGCCGAAATTAAGCTTTTTCAAATTGCCCTACCCGAATACCAAATTGTTGTGTTTACGAACGACGTGATGAAACCGTTCATTTTCCAAGGCCCACCTAAAGATAAAAAAATATATCTTTTACTACACGAAAATCACTTTAATTTCGTTACTTCCATTAAAGCTTTTTTTAATAATTGTAATTTCTGTGAAGATTGCCTATCATGTTATGACAATAGAGATAAACACTCCTGTAAGTATACTTGCTCACTTTGTCACAGTTCAGGTTGTTCCCCATTGTTTCGAAAGAAATTTCTCTTAACTGCACAGATTGTAATCAAAATTTTAAAAACCAACAATGTTTTCAAAACCATAAACTTAAACCTAAAAACAAACAAGGTTTTTCTAGCAGTGTCTGTG
>NW_022730737.1:234137-238918 GCF_011630105.1 Anneissia japonica | reverse complement strand
GCCTGATTGGTGTAAAACCGATGATGAAAGGGAGTCTTACATCCGAAATTACAGAGAAAATGAGGGTATTTCCAACATCAAGTACAACCCTGGGCTACGTTCTCTTTCAAAATTAATGTTGAATAGTTTCTGGGGGAAATTTGGTCAGAGGAAAAATCTTCAGAAAACTACAATTACTAGTGACCCAGCTACCCTCTTCTCAATGCTAACAGATCCGGCAATGATTGTGAATGACATAAATTTCTTTAGCGATAGTATTGCTGAAGTAAAACATACCTTTATTGACGAACAAGTTCCCATTAATAAGAAGGGTAATGTAGTTCTAGCCACTTTTACAACAGCGCATGCAAGACTTAAACTGTATGAAATCCTACAAAAATTACAAAGAAGAGTGTTGTACTACGATACAGACAGCATTATCTTTACAGTTAAACCTAATGAATGGGAACCACCGTTAGGAGATTACCTAGGAGAGTTAACGAACGAAATTGATTCAAAAGACGGGAACTTTATTACTCAGTTTGTTTCAGGGGGCCTAAGAATTATGCCTACAAACTGGACTCAGCCAAGACGGTATGCAAGGTTAAGGGCCTTACACTCACCTATATGAATACCAAATTGGTAATTTTGATGAAATGAAAAAGTTGGTGTGCACCGTAGGGGATAGGCCAACCATTAAGGTTGACGATAAACAAATTACAAGGGATGTGAAAAGGAAAAAAACTCTTTTCCGTAGATAGAAAAAAAGATTATAGAATATATTATGATAAAAGAATCGTATTTCCAGATTTCGATACCCTTCCTTATGGTTACGTATGGGAATAGTTTGATTGTTGTCATTATAGGTTATTTAGGTACAGTTTGCAGTTTTCTCTTTTGAAAGTTTCGTCTAACGTAAAATGGACTTTAGGTTAACTGTATAAAATTATTTTTCTAACCTTCAAATCTTCATTTATGTCACAATGATTGAAATGATAAGAACTTTGTTTTACGATGGTCGTCAGAGGCCCCACTCAGTGTGGGAAAACCGAGTTTGTAAAAAAAACTGTTATTAATTCCATCATTTAGTGAACTATTCCACGATATTCATTGGTACTATGGTGAATATCAAAACCTATTTGAAGAGCTGAGTATGAAAATACCCATGCTCACGTTCGTCGAAGGGTTACCAAATGACATTACGTCTATGCTGCCTGATAAAAAGTATTTGTTCATTATTAACGATCTCATGGCCGAAGGATCAAGAAACAATTGACTAGTTAATCTGTTTACAAAAGGTTGCCATCATAGACAAATCAGCGTCATCTTTCTTATGCAGAACTTTTTCTACGGTTCTAAAGAAAAGAGAACAATTACACTGAATGCTCACTATTTGGTCCTATTTAAAAATCCTAGAGACCGCTCTGAAATTATGCATCTAGCTAGACAAATGTTTTCAGGGAGGTCAAAGTTTATGAGAGAAGATTTTGAAGACGCTACGAAAGAACCATACAGATACCTGTTTGTGGATTTGAAATCGACCAATCAACGATTACGATAAGGCGCTCTTGTACAATCAAGTTTTACAAAGGTATATCAAACGCAAATCCATTCGCAATCCATCACCCGTACACATCTACATCGAGTCAAGAAACTAAGAAAATATCGGAAGCAGAAACGAACAGCGATGGAAAAGAAACCGAAGAAGATGCTATTCTAAAATCATTTCCTAAAACTTTGGTTTCCAGAGTTCGACCTATTCTTACTGTACATATATTTTGAACTATAAACACATTATAGATTTTAATCGTAACTCTGGGGAGGTTATCTTAAACAGACAAACTATTAAGGGTTCGAATCTTATCAATCTTTTGAGGGATTTGATTCAAGAAAGAAAAAGTTTCCAGCCTATCGGTTGGTATCAATTCCTAGAGATCTTGGCTAACAATAATATCCCTGAAACCTTTGTAGGTAATGCAGCCCGTCGAAGAATTTTAAGGGAAATTAAAACGGGCGGTTCTCCTCATCATTCTTCACCAAAGAAGGTTGTCAAGCCATTCGATTGGATAAAGTATTAATTTATACTTGAGTGCTAACGATTCTATTGTTTTGATTTCGATATTAAAAGTTTGATGTGAATTTTATTTGTGTTCTCTGCGTATTATTTATCTGTGTTTTGTTTTTAATTGCAAGTCAAGAATGCATGAAATGAGAGAGAGAGAGATTTTTTTTTGTTTTTTTGTGACAATCGTTTTATTTGACAATCATCTTTTATTTATTTTTTTTCCACTTCATTCAAAGGTGTACATATATACTAAAAACGTTCATAACTATAAAATACATTTTTTTTTTTTTTTCACTTCAACCTTATACTACGGGATATTTGATTAACAACGTACTCCATATCATAGACGGGTAGGTTAACGTTATATCTAATTTCTATAAAATCATTAACAAAATCATCGTTGGATACTCTATTACAGGAAAACATGTTGACAATAGTGGATGTAGCAACACCTCTACATTTATGCCTCAGATAGAATATACAATACTGACCGCAAACCGTAGACAATAGAGATTGCAGCGCTTTAGAATTAAATGTCCAACGCTGTGCATTGTCATCTAAAATCTTAACAAAATCATCGCAATATTCACTAGGTTGTTTTCCAAACGAGTAAAAAAACTCGCCTTTTTGTTTACTTTTAAAGAAGAACACCACCCAGTGCGTCCCGGGTTGACTACTATTATCTACATTAGCTATGAAAGCTGCTGGATAGCTTTTTACCTTATATGGTAATTCATTAGAGGGATAAACCCCGTAAAAATATCTCAAAGTTAATGGATCATCTTTAACTAATTTTAAAATATCCATTTCTTAATGATCTAATAACACGTTTCTCGATTTGTCAATTTCTATAATATTCTCAAATTCAGCATAAACTATTACATTCACAGTATGTGGTGACGGTTGGGCAAATTTTATTTCTAATCTAAGATTTCCTTGACGGACGAGGTTAAAGTGAGCCTTGTTGAGAGGTCTGGGGATAGGTCAAAAGCAAATAACGTGTAACCGTTAGCATAATCTTCTCTGTTAATGAGGTGTCCTTTGTTCTTTAAAGATTGTTTAAACCGGTAAATAATGTATGGTAAGCTAACATTATAGCTATCATCTGCTCCATTCTGTCCGAAAACTGGCTGAATCTACGGATGAGTTTCTCCGTCCAAGTGCAATGCTACAAAGATTGTTTCGTAATGTTGAAAATTAAATGGGTTTAGCTGATAAGAGCCATTAAATGCTTCGGTAGAAACTAGACCCACAATCAAACGAGAAGGTTGAATGCCGTTGAATAGAGATTCTCACGTAAATGATAAATTTCCTGTTGGTATTGTAAGCGTCTTCACTTCTACTCTTCTAACAGGATATTTTGCTGTACTGTGTTTCAGAGCCTTTGCGTGCGCAATAGCTATAGAGGGGTTAACTTTACGAACAAATATAGAAGCATCTTCCACGTGAACCTTGTATCCAACTTGAGTAGAGGACATTAAGCAGAATGGATTTTTACTTCGATGAAGTTTCACTTAACATCAACGCCATTCAGCATTATATGATCTTGAAAGAATATGTCACAATGGATGGGTCCTACAAGGTCTATCAATTTGCTTTTTTTGGAAAATTCGTGTCGTTTTGTCAAACCTAAATTAGATTCATTGAGAGCGGCAAACGGATTATTTGAGTCCATGCGACCGGCTGTATCCTTGTAATAAAACCCCCTGTCAGTTGAGTTTGTTTAGCGTCCGAACCATACGTGAGGAGGGTTTCTATCATAGCCCTGTAAGGGTAAGTGTTGGTAGAAGGTGTAATTAACCGTTCGTTCAACATAACGTCTACCTCACTAAAGAGAGATTGCATAAAAAGATTAGCAGGCGCAACTTGAGCGTCATCCGGAAGATCAGTTCCATCAGGTAGGGTAATTTTTACTTTAACATGTAGCATAGTTTGCGAAAGATCCATGTAATCTTCGCCGCACCCTTGAATATTAAACTGTATGGGTCCTACATCGGTTAAAGAGTTGATGGGCGGAGAAAATATCCAATTCAGATTTTAAACATTCGCAAGAGTTATCGTGAATCAAAGCCATTTTTCAAACGAATTTAACCAATTAAGCATCGAATATATCCAGCGATCTTTTCGCTCTCTTGGTTGGTCGGGAACTGACTGATGATTTAGCACGTCTCCGCTTTTTGTTAACTTTTCCAACTGTGTTTTTAACGATACATTTTTCCTGCCTGAGTTAATCTTCTTTTGGCCGCAGTTTTGATGTTTCTTCCGTGTATTGCATCCTCCATTATTTCTGCTCCAGTTCGAATATCCTGTTTTCCGAGAGCTTTTGCTCCCTTCTTCAATAACGGTACAGCTTGCTTAAAAAGACTGGCGAGAACGCCCCCTAGTCCAAATTCTCTTTGCGTTATAGACCCACTGAAAACTGGCATAGAGTCGGCTGTCCTCCCACCTGACGTAAATAATAATCATCATACACAGAATGCATTATACAAGATAAGAAGATCGTATTTGTCTAAAGTGAAGCTTAACCAAAACGTTTCCGCGTTGAAATGACACTTTTTCACCCTTATCACTTCTTATATCTATAGTTACTGTATCAAATTCCTTCTTTACCAGACGCTTATATTGGGAAATGAAAAAGTACTGCGAGACTGCCTCTTTCATCTGTTTTTCTTTGGTTTGAAGAACTTTTAACAACGGTACGCTAGAATCACCTACCATTTGAGGTTCTATTATATCA
>NW_022730737.1:212194-229503 GCF_011630105.1 Anneissia japonica | reverse complement strand
CTGACGCGCTTATACAAAAGAGATGCGTAATCAACATAAAAAACGTTGACGATAACATGTGCTGTGCGAGAGCTATAGTTACAGGAGTGTCATGGCATGAAGACAAACTTGATAATAAAACTAAATGCGATAATATAAGGAGGGGTCGTTATTTGCAGGACGATCTAGCCCGACAACTCCACGAATCATCTAATGTACCAATAGGCCTTGTGGCGTTGCAGAAATTAACCTTTTTCAAATTGCGCTACCCGAATACCAAATTGTCGTGTTTACGAACGACGTGATGAAACCGTTCATTTTCCAAGGCCCACCTAAAGATAAAAGAATATATCTTTTACTACACGAAAATCACTTTAATCTCGTTACTTCCATTAAAGCTTTTTTTAATAATTGTAATTTCTGTGAAGATTGCCTATCATGTTATGACAATAGAGATACAGTAAACACTCCTGTAAGTATACTTGCTCACTTTGTCACAGTTCAAGTTGTTCCCCCATTGTTTCGAAAGAAATTTCTCTTAACTGCACAGATTGTAATCAAAATTTTAAAAACCAACAATGTTTTCAAAACCATAAACTTAAACCTAAAAACAAACAAGGTTTTTCTAGCAGTGTCTGTGAGTCCGTAAAAATATGTACTGACTGTCATAGGAGAAAATATAAAGACCACGACTGCACAAAGTTCCTGTGTAAGGTCTGTTTAACAGAAGTAGACGTAAACCATAAATGTTTTATGAAAATAGAAACCCCATTAAATGAATCTAAAAGAAGTAAAGGAAAAGAAAAATCAAAGCAAAAAGAGAAAAAAAGTCGTACTAACGCTTCTAGGCTCTTTCATGAAATAGGTCAAGATGAAAAAATCAAGTATGTCGACTTTACTTCCCTTTATCCGTTTGCCAATAAATACGGCGAATATCCTATAGGTCACCCAGAAGTCCTACTTGGTAGTGAAAATTTTCAATTATTTTGGTCTTCAGTAAAATGTTCAATCTACCCCCCAAAAGAACTGTACCGTATCGTTCCATTCTACCGTATAGAGTAAACAATTAATTATTCTTTCCCCTTTGTCGTACTTGCGCCGAGGAATTATCCCAAACATCATGGCTACATTCTTCATTCGATCGACAACTTAACAGTACATGGGTTTCGATCGAGGTACAGAAAGCTGTTCAACTAGGGTACAAAATTTAATCGATCCAATGCGTTTGGAACTTGAAAGAAAGATCAAAGTATGACAGAGATGGAGGATCCGAGGGTTTGTTTTCAGGATATATAAATTGTTTTTCAAAACTGAAACAAGAGGCGTCGGGTGGCCTGATTGGTGTAAAACCGATGATGAAAGGGAGTCTTACATCCGAAATTACAGAGAAAATGAGGGTATTTCCAACATCAAGTACAACCCTGGGCTACGTTCTCTTTCAAAATTAATGTTGAATAGTTTCTGGGGGAAATTTGGTCAGAGGGAAAATCTTCAGAAAACTACAATTACTAGTGACCCAGCTACCCTCTTCTCAATGCTAACAGATCCGGCAATGATTGTAAATGACATAAATTTCTTTAGTGATAGTATTGCTGAAGTAAAACTTACCTTTATTGACGAACAAGTTCCCATTAATAAGAAGGGTAATGTAGTTCTAGCCGCTTTTACAACCGCGCATGCAAGACTTAAACTGTATGAAATCCTAGAAAAATTACAAAGAAAAGTGTTGTACTACGTTACAGACAGCATTATCTTTACAGTTAAACCTAATGAATGGGAACCACCGTTAGGAGAATACCTAGGAGAGTTAACGAACGAAATTGATTCAAAAGACGGGAACTTTATTACTCAGTTTATTTCAGGGGGCCTAAGAATTATGCCTACAAACTGGACTCAGCCAAGACGGTATGCAAGGTTAAGGGCCTTACACTCACCTATATGAATACCAAATTGGTAATTTTGATGAAATGAAAAAGTTGGTGTGCACCGTAGGGGATAGGCCAACCATTAAGGTTGACGATAAACAAATTACAAGGAATGTGAAAAGGAAAAAACTTTTTACCGTAGATAGAAAAAAAGATTATGGAATACAGTATATTATGATAAAAGAATCGTATTTCCAGATTTCGATACCCTTCCTTATGGTTACGTATGGGAATAGTTTGATTGTTGTCATTATAGGTTATTTAGGTACAGTTTGCAGTTTTCTCTTTTGAAAGTTTCGTCTAACGTAAAATGGACTTTAGGTTAACTGTATGAAATTATTTTTCTTACCTTCAAATTTTCATTTATGTCACAATGATTGAAATGATAAGAACTCCGTTTACGATGGTCGTCAGCGGCCCAATCAGTGTGGGAAAACCGAGTTTGTAAAAAAACTTATTAATTCCATCATTTAGCGAACGATTCCACGTTATTCATTGGTACTATGGTGAATATCAAAACCTATTTGAAGAGCTGAGTGAAAATGAAAATACCCACGCTCACGTTCGTCGAAGGGTTACCAAATGACATTACGTCTATGCTGAGTGATAAAATGCATTTGTTCATTATTGATGATCTCATGGCCGAAGGATCAAGAAACAATAGACTAGTTAATCTGTTTACAAAAGGTTGCCATCATAGCCAAATCAGCGTCATCTTTCTTACGCAGAACTTTTTCTACGGTTCTAAAGAAATGAGAACAATTACACTGAATGCTCACTATTTGGTCCTATTTAAAAATCCTAGAGACCGCTCTCAAATTATGCATCTAGCTGGACAAATGTTTCCAGGGAGGTCAAAGTTTATGAGAGAAGCTTTTGAAGACGCTACGAAAGAACCATACGGATACCTGTTTGTCTGTACGCCTGAAGATGTACGTTTGAGAACTGAAATATTTTCTGATACTCATCAGACTGTGTATGTGTATAAGTAGAAAAGCTTTTCAAATTTCTTGCCATTTAACCACTCGTCTACGTCATGTCTCAACGACTTAGAAAGAACGCTAATACGTTTCTTGGCGCCCAAGCAGAGAAACTCATAAACGTAAACTGGCTACAATCAAGAAACAACTTCGTGAACTAACAAACAAATCTCTTCCTACTACAACAAGAAAACGTATACTTGTTCAGAAAGGAAGATTTCTATCGCTAATTTTAAAACCTATTCTACAAACTTTGGGCGGAATACTGCTAAGTAAATAAGATATGGAGTCTACAAGAAAAATGATTTTGATGCCTAGCGAATTTGCTTCCACTATGTTACACTCTACGTGGTTTGAGAAAAACTTTGAAACCAAGACGAGCGACCTACTGTAGATAATGAGATAAAAGATATATTGAGTCGACCAATCAACGATTACCATAAGGTGCTTTTGTACAATCAAGTTTTACAAAGGTATAGCAAACGTAAAAAGACAGTTCGCAATCCATCACCCGTACACGTAACATCTACATCGAGTCAAGAAACTAAGAAAACATCGGAAGAAGAAACCGAAGAAGATGCCATTCTAAAATCATTTCCTAAAACTTTGGTTTCCAGATTTCGACCTATTCTTACATATATTTTGAACTATAAACATATTATAGATTTTAATCGTAACTCTGGGGAGGTTATCTTAAACGGACAAACCATTAAGGGTTCGAATCTTATAGACCTTTTGAGGGATTTGATTCAAGAAAGAAAAAGTTTCCAGCCTATCGGTTGGTATCAATTCCTAAAGATCTTGGCTAGCATTAATATCCCCGAAACCTTTGTAGGTAATGCAGCCCATCGAAGAATTTTAAGGGAAATTAAAACGGGCGGTTCTCCTCATCATTCTTCACCAAAGAAGGTTGTCAAGCCATTCGATTGGATAAAGTATTAATTTATATTTGAGTGCTAACGATTCTATTGTTTTGATTTCGATATTAAAAGTTTGATGTGAATTTTATTTGTGTTCTCTGCGTATTATTTATCTGTGTTTTGTTTTTAATTGTGAGTCAAGAATGCATGAAATGAGAGAGAGAGAGATTTTTTTTTTTTTTTTGGTGACAATCGTTTTATTTGACAATCATCTTTTATTTTTTTTTTCTACTTCATTCAAAGGTGTACATATATACTAAAAATGTTCATAACTATAAAATACATTTTTTTTTTTTCACTTCAACCTTATACTACGGGATATTTGATTAACAATGTACTCCATATCATAGACGGGTAGGTTAACGTTATATCTAATTTCTATAAAATCATTAACAAAATCATCGTTGGATACTCTATTACGGGAAAACATGGATGTAGCAACACCCCTACATTTATGTCTCAGATAGGATATACAATACTGACCGCAAACCGTAGACAATAGAGATTGCAGCGCTTTAGAATTAAATGTCCAACGCTGTGCATTGTCATCTAAAAAAATTAACAAAATCATCGCAATATTCACTAGGTTGTTTTCCAAACGAATAAAAAAACTCGCCTTTTTGTTTACTTTTAAAAAAGAACGCCACCCAGTGCGTCCCGGGTTGACTACTATTATCTACATTAGCTATGAAAGCTGCTGGATAGCTCTTTACTTTATATGGTAATTGATCAGAGGGATAAACCCCGTAAAAATATCTCAAAGTTAATGGATCATCTTTAACTAATTTTAAAATCTGTTTTGTATCCATTTCTTAATGATCTATTAACACGTTTAAAATCTGTTTTGTATCCATTTCTTAATGATCTATTAACACGTTTCTTGATTTGTCAATTTCTATAATATTCTCAAATTCAGCATAAACTATTACATTCACAATATGTGGTGACGGTTGGGCAAATTTTATTTCTAATCTAAGATTTCCTTGACGGACGAGGTTAAAGTGAGCCTTGTTGGATGAGAGGTCTGGGGATAGGTCAAAAGCAAATAACGTGTAACCGTTAGCGTAATCTTCTCTGTTAATGAGGTGTCCTTTGTTCTCGAAAAGATCGTTTCCAACTGTTAACTTTTCCAATGATACGTTTTCCTGCCTGAGTTAATCTTCTTTTGGCCGCAGTTTTGATGTTTCTTCCGTGTATTGCATCCTCCATTTTTTATGCTCCAGTTAGAATAGCCTGTTTTCCGAGAGCTTTTGCTCCCTTCTTCAATAACGGTACAGCTTGCTTAAAAAGACCGGCGAGAACGCCCCCTAGTCCAAATTCTCTTTGCGTTACAGACCCACTGAAAACCGGCATAGAGTCGGCTGTCCCTCCCACCTGACGTAAATAATAATCATCATACACAGAATGCATTATACAAGATAAGAAGATCGTATCTGTCTAAAGTGAAGCTTAACCAAAACCTTTCCGCGTTGAAATGACACTTTTTCACCCGTATCACTTCTTATATCTATAGTTACTGTATCATATTCCTTCTTTACCAGACGCTTATATTGGGGAATGAAAAAGTACTGTGAGACTGCCTCTTTCATCTGTTTTTCTTTGGTTTGAAGAACTTTTAACAACGGTACGCTAGAATCACCTACCATTTGAGGTTCTGATATATCAGTGTACACGTATAAGGAAGGGACTCTGTGGTGCACGTTCATTGGTCCATCACCGAAAACGTCGCTATCTGCTTGTATGGTAGTTGGCTTATGGAACCCAAACAAAACCCACGATTCACCCGACAACTTGACCGATGAATTTTCATCCGTGATTATGCGTATTTTTCCGGTAACGGAGCTATAGTTTATAATAACCTAGAAGATTGCATTGAATTCATCCAATTTTTTTGCAAAGGCATCTTCAATTTTAGACGCAGAGTAGAAACCAGGTACTATAGAAATTGTGAAAGAATCGGTATCCGATCTAACAAAGGTATTAATTAACTGTATAGTATTGTTTGTTTCATCGACGTTGTACCACGAGTGAGGGTAGTGAATTTCCGATAGACCACATTCCCATTCCCCCGACAGACGCACCGATTCGGATAATTTAGTAGTGTAATGGGTAACTCTGTTTTAGGGAAAGTAATTCAAAGAGCTGTTACTGGGGAGCGTAATAGAAAATTGAGAAACCATGTTTACCCCTCTAATCTCTGAACCCAACTGTTAAATTTTGCGGGATAACCTAACCATTTAACAAAGAACTCAGTCTTTCCACCTCGTTTACGTTTTCTTATAACTTTCTCTATTTTAAATATGTCGTCATCCGATTTTGTTACCTTTTGCAATTCAGCTTCGTAAAAACTACCCTGTATTTCCTCCTCATTCCAGTCTCTCAGTTTGTAAGTTGGAAGGGGTGTCTTTCGTCTTTTGTGAACGATAAATATCTCTTCGGTCCAGTTAGGAAGGTACCCCCTTTTCCAAACGTTAATTTATTTTTACTAATTCTAACCATATCACCTAACTCAAACTTAAATTCAGGCTTGGCTGGTTTGTCATATATAACTTCAACCATATATCGTGTTCATTCTCCCGGGAAACAGAGGCCGGAGTGGTTCCGATCGATCTGCATTTGGAGTTGTTATAACTACGAATTAGTTTTGGTAATATATTTATATATTTTTTCGTATTGTTAGCCGTAAAGTATCTCCACATGCAAGATTTTAGGGTTCTATTGAAACGCTCCACTACGCTGGCCTTTGTCTCGTTATTGGTAGTGAAAAAATGAATTTTTTTTTCTTTTTTAAATAGGCTTGTACTTTTTGATTAAGAAATTCTGAACCTTTATCTGAATGAACTTGATTCTTCCATCTTTGAGTATCTTTTTTAAAGCATTCAATACCGTGTCACTTTTCTTTAATAGGAACAGCCCATGCAAATTTAGATAGGACATCTATGCAAGTAAGAAGGAATCTGTAACTGGTTTTGGATCTTACATTTCTCTCTCCTCTTCCTGTTTTTCTCTTGATATGCTTAAATTTAAGGCAAAATCTTGAGAAATGAACAGGAGAAATTATTTTCTCTTTCGGTGTATAGAAACATTGATGGCAGATCCAGGAATTGTAAATAAAGGGGGTGGGGGCAGGGAGGGACTATCACCAGCCCACCAGTCTATGATTATGGCACCTCTAGATGGCTGGAAATGGAGACTTTTAAATTTGAACATAATATTCTTTCTCTCCATTTCCCCCAAATTTAGGTTAGGTGAAAGCTGGGTCCCATCCCCTTCCCTACACACCCCCTTTCAAATCTGTCACTGGACATAGTCTAATTTTGGATTGGGTTCAGTGAAAAACAATAACTACAATGATAATATTAGTAAATCTATGATAACATGAATAATTAAAGATAGTATTGACAGATTTTATTCAATTTCTCATAATGTACAGTAAAGTTTGCTAACTCTTAAGGGTCATTGACTTGTAGTAAGCATGTACAGTGCTGACAAATTGAAAGTGATTGTCCTTGTCAGCTTTCTTACTAACAGACATCTTATCCAATTAAAATAAACAAATCATTAATTAATATTATCCTTTGTTAATACCATTTGTCCTGCATAATAAATGGCGTTGGGATATTGAAATTATAATGATAATTAGGTATAATCAATTTTTAATTTATGAATTAAATTTAAAAGGTTCTTTCCTTTTTTATCATAAATACAAGTTTAATATTACTATAGCAACAATTCAAAATTCTTTTTTTTTTTTAATCATCTTTAGCGACGATAAAGCCCAAACAGTGATACTGCTTTCCATTGGGCCCTCGAACAAAGCATTTTTTTTTTAAACATGATATAAGCCTAACTAACCACTTAGGGAAATGGAGTTGTTTTTAATCATTGGTCATGAAATGAAATCATACCATGTCATGAATTGAAGGCAGGACTTTGAGATTATAAGGCAAGCATCTTAAATAACAAGTTATTCAACTCAAATTTGTTTTATATAATTTACATTGGCTAGGTTTACGGATAGCAGGATCCAGATCCTGCTAACCGTTAGCTGCCGTGCGTTCATACAAGGAAATTGTACATGCGTACGTGTCATTGGTTGAACAGAAACTCACTCAACATGCAACCGATAGTACTCGTTAACCGTTAGCATATCCAGATCCTGGTAGTGGTAGCACTAACCGATCAGGTGTTCTCACACAGGCGCTAACGGTTATCTCCCGATCCGGATACTAGGGCTCTCATGTGAACCTGACCAAAAACAAGAAATAATAGTGAAGGTCATTTGTATAAAATTTCATAGAAATATATACAGTATCAACCTGTTAAAATACTAAAATAAAATTATGAATTAAAGATGTATTTTCCCTTGCAAAATACCAAAAAAAAATGTAAAAATCATTTTTGAAATTTAATTTTTCCCATTTTTAAATAACATAAAAACTTGAATATAGAAATTAGTGTATTTAAAAAATCTTTACCTATCAGTTTACAGCGAAAAATGATAGAACACTTCCAGTCACTGAAAGTGTTTTATTATCTTTATTATAATTAACCAATTTAAAAATCAGGGTACACATTTTGAAAATTAAATAATTTCTATAGATAATAATTTGTATGATACTGCAAAATGAGCAAGTTAATTTCAAAATTATTTTTTATGATATTTTTTCATTTTCAAGGGACAATACATCTAGATGAAATTTTTCCAAGTGAAAGTTCATATATATTAAGTATATAAAGATAAAAAACAATTGCATACTTTTATCTGTCTTTTTAATATTTTTATATTTTATATGTTTTGTATGTATGTTTTATCGAGAGCCCTTGATCAGTTCGAGCAGAAACTGGATAGGTCACTCTCTTTAAAAATGGTAATAAATAAATAGATTAATAAAACCATGGCGCAAACACAACCTATGCATAGGCACATGCAATGTAGTAGTATCCATGGTAGTAAGATGATGAAGTAAATGGCTGATCAAGTTTGATAAGTCTTAACGTGCAGCAGGCTTTGACCAGCACACTGAAACTGGAGCGGATGTATCCATGGCTCCTTGCCATCAACCGTTGTCATCGACGCTGATCATACAACCATAGTAACTCCCTGCAACACCCTACAGATGGTTTGCATAAAGACGCTCAACTTCAGACAGATGAGTTTTCATAGCAATTTGATGCCCGGCTGACTTGTTAAATTCAACTCAGTCAGATAGCACCCTTCTTCCCCACTCTCATCTCCAAAGTTACTTGTCTAATAATTCAGCACTTTTCTACAACTTTGCTTTCGTTAACCTTTGTTGGATGAGATTAAAGTTTAACATATGTGGCTATAAACGAAGTTAAGGCTGAATTTGTAACTTATTTTCATGGGGCATGTTTCTGTACAAAAAGGTAACTACATACTGACCCTCACATAGTATTTCAATATAATACACAGCTGTAGATAATTTTGAATATTATTTGTCATGGTAAAACAATAAATGTGTTGTCATATCGTAATTGGTTGCACATTTCATAATTGGCAACACCTGGCAAAGAACATTTAAAGATTAGAAACTATAGGATTACAGTTATGATTGATATTGTATGAAAAATCTTGTCTCTTTTAGTTGTCCTCGTGTAGTAGTAGTCCTTCAAGCATTGGAGGCCTTGACCAGCGGCATTTTGTATTGTATTTATGTGCATGGCCCCAGGGAAGAACAAGCCTATGTTGATCTGGGTCTCCATGGTTAAATTAAGTTGAATTTGAACTTGAACATTTATAAGGACATTACCCCATAAATTGTGTATGCCTCCATGTTTGCTTTCTTTTTTACCTTTCCTCTCATGTCTGCTCTTCCATCTCCTCACCTACTACCTACTTGTACAGAAACAAAATGTGTAAGAGAAATCACCTAAATTACCATGTACTCCCAATTTTCCATTACTCCCTTCCTGATAATCATTGTGTCAATCCTAAATCCTACATATGCTACTGTTTGTCAATAACATAAATACCGGTACCAAAGATAAAATACAATTTAAAAAATTTAACTTGTCATAATTATTTTCGGGTTACTTATGCTAATAAAAAAGTAAAGGAAATCCTTGCCGAGCCCCTACGGCTCGTAGGGCTTGAGCTCTCCCAGTTTCTGTAGCGTGAAGCGGATCAGTGTGACACTCCCAGCAATTTGCTGGTACTCATTAATACAGCTTGGTAGACTGAAACAATGTAGATAAAGTGCCAATTGCTCAAGGACACAGGCGAAATGCACAGCGAAGGATTGAAACCCCGACCTTCAGTTTGGAATACCAAACCATTTCCACTGCCCACACCCTTAAGTGCTTTATACTGAAAAACAGTAAAATATAATTCTGTGACCCTTAATTTGAGACCACATTTTTCCAAGTACCAACTAACAATCTTCAAACCTTTAACATAAAGGTTGCCCTCTAATTGGAGATTGGACACAGAGACCTAACATTTTCAATTTTTAAAGGTGATCTAAAGTTGGAAGGAGAACTATAGTTGTAAAAATATATGTTCAAAAAGGTGAAAGGCCAAGATAATTAAATTGGTACCTGTATTAGCATTTAGAAGTGACAGTAATAATATATATAATAGATTCATGATAATAATAATTATTTAAAATATTTACATCACAAAGTATTAAAAAGTTCTTATATATTTTTTTTAATGATTGACTTTTCACAACAACAAAGACAAACGTGTATTCTGAAATTTGCATTGTGGAGTTAGTATGTATATGTGTAGCATAAACGTGGGCAGTACATGTATGTATGTAGTACCTCGTATATTGAATTTGTACGTGTGCATGTGCACGCAGTTTGGCAACAACTCAAAATTAGAATATGATGGATCACGTTATGTATCATGTACCTGTTAATGAGTGGCGTGTAATCCCAGGCCCGTGGAAAAGTGAATGTCCCCGGGCATAGCAGGACATCATTAACAAGACATGCTACGGTCTAAAGGGAGAAGATTAGGGAAATTGCATTAAATAGTGACAGCAGATTTTACATTCATTTTGAATGTAATGTTTCAAAATAAAACAACAGAGCGAGCCAAAAGAGAAGTTCTGCAGGCAGGTGTTATTAAAAAGAATGCTTTCCAAAAAATAAAAAACACCCTAATGTTTATCTGCATTCTGCCAGCATTTGAAGGATTAGTTTATAAAACAAATGAACAGTAACCTGAAAGTCTGGGGTTCGAATCCCAATGGAGTGCATTTTCGTATATGAAACAGTTTCTTTATTAATGATTGTTTATCAAATTTTTTTTTTATTTCTTGTATCATCAATGCATTAGCCAATAATATATTTTTTCTAGCTAGTAATTGAATTGCTTAGCTTAAGTGTTCCTTTAGAAAAGTTGTTAATTTTAAATAAATCGAAAAAAAAATTGCTTGTTTAGCCTGAAATTAATTATAATGTGTGATTGTTTTTGTCATTCCATTGCCATGGTCACTAATGGAAATAGTGACAGCCTACCGCACTTCTGTGTGCAAGCATGAATCTCCCCTAAAATTGTATTGCAGTGGTCCCAAGTCACCCACAAACCGCGGGATTCTTCAGGAAATAATAACAGCCTACTGCACTCCCGCGAGCAAGCATGAATCTTATAATATATCTTTTGTATTTAAATTCATGATAGACCTATTTACATGTTTTACTACTAGTATTATCAATGGTTTCCCAGAAAATTAGTGCCGATGGATGTTACCACATCCAGCAAACTAGAATTAGATAAGTTATAGACACTCATTTAAACAAATCTCCAGGAATGGGCTTCTTCCCAGTTTGGGATGCCTATGTGTGGACAGCTTTCCAGTGTTGATAGCTGTTTTCTTGTTTATAAAGATGTGAATTTGCATCAGGGAAATATCATAGGAGTAATGTTTTGCCCTACCTGAGGCAAATTCACATCTATATAGCACTTGCAGTACCCGCTACTACTAGGGGATCGGATTCATCACTATTCACCAACCGCAAGCTCGGTGGTCTAATGGTTAAGACATCTGGCTAGATACCTGCAGGTTGTGGGTTCAATTCCTGCCCGTATGACTTGCGAATTGTTTTTGCTAGTATTTGGGGACGTACTGAGTATTGGTACGATAACATGTCAGGTAGGGCAAAACACCTATTTTGTTGTTCTATATGAAACCTTTTTTTATTTTTGCTTTAGAGACAATTAACAAAGGACCAAGACAAGTAACCAGACAATTCACAGTTCATAATCACAATTGGTCTTGTCTGTTTATTCCATAAATAAAAAATTTCATTAAATTTAAATTACCAGAACATGTTTATAACACAGGGAATCTTTGTTCCAGAAATTCCACATTGAAAAGTCAGAAATTGATAACAAAAGTGAGAACAGATTACTGTAAATTTAAGAGAGGTACAAGTATTGTCATTTTGACATTTTTATGGGTAACTTAACAATGATTGTCAAAGGTAAGTTCAAGTTCAAGTTTTATTTCAAAATATCATCATTGTAGCTTTGCAGCTAAAACGAATGATACACTTAAGAAAATAGACCTACATTGTAGGTCTAGCCATTGCACAAAGATTACAAATATATAAATTCAAAATTTTAGGGTAAAGTCATACAGCAGTTATTGATACAAAAATGAAACTATGATTTAGGATGAACCCATTAACCCTTTGTATTTTAAATCCTGTATGGAGAAAATTAAATTTAAAGGTCATAGGTTTGAAATGATAAATACAATACATGCATAAAAATATATTCATATTTTTATGTATTAGTTATTTTTTTTCTTTTTATTTTAATAAACAAGTCAATTGAGAAATAGTGGAGTCACTGCCCATTGCATGGTTTTAGACGGTTCATGAAATATGTGCTAGTAGGACTCAACACTAATTGTTGCTTATATCCAGTGACTCAACTTCTATTTTTGACAGTTCTTAAAAACCTTTAATGTCATAACTCATAATCCAAAACATCCCGTGGGTGGGAATATTTTATTTAAATGAAACTGAATGTTAAATAATGTTTAACTATCAAAAGCACGTTCTCTGATATCAGGGAAATTTTATCAATCACAAAGAAGAAACTTTTGTTATTTATAATCACAATTACAGACGCAGGGGAGAAGTGTCTGTCACAGACAAAGCGGTGAACAAAACCACCGAAGGCTTTTCCCTTTGAAAGTACTTTGTAATTAATATAAATTGGTGAAAAGTTCTTACACAATAAAGTGGACTTCCATGTATGTGATTAATTGAATCATTTCTTTATCCAATTATGTGTTGAGTATACAGATAAAGAACGATTTGATAAGGGTATGTATCAAAAACGAAAATTATTTTCTATTAGTTGACAGTGATGGAACACATATTAAAGGAGAAAGTCTATAGGGGGCATTATTGTCATGTCCTGACCTAGACATTCTGGTTTTAATATCTTTATCAATTACCCTTTCTGTGATGTTTGTCACAATTGCTTGATTATTGCATTCTTTGTTGTAGTTACACAACTGTACCATGACCATGGTGCATTTAGAAAATGAAAGCCAAAATCAAGTTTATAACAGGATTATCAAGCATCAGCATGTTCATTCATTGTAATGATGATAAGTGATAAGATATGATCAATACTATACAACATTACCTAGAAAGAATGATTTTGCAACATTTTTCTTTCACTATGTCAATGTAATATAGTTGCCTACCATATAAAATTGAAAGGTTGTCTGAAGGCACATAAATAATAAAACTAGAATGCAACTTCATACTGACACCCTGAGCCTCGGTACCAAAATACCACACGCAGTGCATTTGTTGGGGTTTCATTATTTCCTTTTCTGCAGAAGTGGTAAGTTTCAGATTAAGAACCCCCACAAATTTAATCACCTCTTTCTTAGACCCATAATAATAATAATAATAATAATGTAGATTTGTATAGCGTTGGTATTCACCAAACAAGATGCTCATGGCGCTTTATATGTGGAATAGTAGCTCGATCAATGACTTTCTTATCCCCTAATGGTCCTTTCATGTCTGTGCTACCCGTTAAACCGGTACCAGCAACTCTTGTCATCCACCACTGGGGCTGTCTGTACCAATACAACAGGGTATTCCCCTACTCATCTCAAATGATGTACTGAGTTCTTTATAGTGCACACGAGCCGTTGTGGACACTAGGCCTGCGGTTTATAGTCCTTTTCCAAGAAGACTTGTTCTGTCTCTAGAACCCTAGGCGAGTGTGCCGTTCGAACCAGCGCTGATATTATGGCTGTAGGTTGCGGCGCCCCTGCCTTAACAGCGCAGCCATTCGACTCGCAAATAAGTATCATTCCACTATTATAATTTTATGATGATCTGTTCATTAAATATTGCATAATCAGATAGATAATAAAAATAGAAATAAAACATAAAAATCAAGTACCTTCTGCAGGTGATTCATGAATGATAATTATGGTTGATCTGTTCCATCACTGCGAAGTCAGTCACTGTGTTGAAGATGCCTTGGGGAAAAACAGATACCGGTGGTCGACCTGAAATCTTGTGCAGGATAGAGACCTAATATTGAAATGTATAATGAAGATTAAGTCTATAAAATTATTAATTATGTTATGTAATCCAGTTGTTATTGCTATTAATAGATTAAGAAATTCATTCACTCACAACTCAGTTTATATCTATAATGTTAACTTTGACCGATGATTTCCCATTGCAATACCTTGTGCTATAATTATGTGTGTGCAGTTCACCCATTTTTGGTCTTTTGTACTACTAACCTCTGTATTTATATTTATATTGATTATGTGTATTAGCATCAGGAAAAAGAATTTTACTTGTTAATTTTTTCAATTGGGTAATTGATAAAAGTATCTTGTATCTTGTATCTTGAAAATATCTAATAGATGGGTAATTTGTTACGAATATTTTCCTACCATTTTTCTTATCACATAATGGAAATGTAGCCCAATTTCCAGCAAAGTTCATGATTATTTGTGTAGAGGTTTGGCCTACTTTTTATGCATGATTGCACACATCTACTGAGCACGATCAAATATTAAATTTTGTTTAGCCTACATTATTCAGTCGACTGCCAAGACAGGGTACATGTGAATGAGGGGAAAAAAATGCTCACTAAATTCTCAACCAATCAGCATGAGGCTTAATCATTCAACCAAAGTTATGTCAATTGGAAGTTGCTCATATATGGAAAAACAAGGAAGATTTCAATGAATTTAGCCTGCTCCTTATACAAAATGATTAAAGTGAATAAAGTTCTTCTATTTTGCATAGGCCTACAAAGATTTTACCTTTCATGTCTATTTTTTTTAAATTCAAATTATAATCCATTCACCATGAAGTTACATAAATTATCATATTGCGAATGAATTTATGCAGTTTATCACCTGAGCATGCTGTTTTCAAGCATATGTGACAGGTATGATCACATGACCCTAGCAGTATGTCTCAGTGGTTCTCAACTGTCATGGAATGTCCCATCTGTAGGTGCAGCAATCTATTACCATCCAATTATATGATTTGTATGACATCCGATATTTTAAAATTTTTTGCTATTCAGTATTGGAGGTAAGTGGAGATACACTGTGATTGTGCTAATTTGGAAGAAGGCTTCTTGAAGTGGAACACAGGGCCAGTGGTGAAGCCAGTGGGATGGGAATCATAGAGGATGAGATTATTTTTTGTAATTTGCACCGCACACTGCGGTCGGTCGAGTAGGCCTGAGATATGTTTGCTTAACTATCAAAATCTCGGTCAGAATCATTTTTTTAACAAATTTGAAATAATTCCTATGAAATATTATATTTCACAAATGTCAATACTAGCAACAGAATATATGTCGGCCGATTTTATGTCTGATAACAGAACCTAAATTAAGGTAAGGCTAGGCCTAGTCTAGCAGTATTGAATAGGCTAATGTTTTCGGCTCCTACTATATTTCTTCGCAGACCTATTGCAAAATCAAACATAAAAAATTCATTCGCGTTGGTTTTTTGTGTGGAACACAAAAAAATCAGTCTTATTTTTCATGTTTTGGAATGTCTAAATTCAGCTAAACTAGCAATTTCGTATTATATTTATAAATCTTTATAACATATAAAAAAAATCAGATTTTTCTTAACTGAATTTTTGCCAGGAAATGAGCTTTAAATAAAGGTAAACCTCAGGTGAAATTGTACACATTTTCCTAATCAACAGGCCAATTACTACCTCTGGAATTCACAAGTGTTATAATGACCTTGATGTATCATCATAATTTCATTGAGTATGTTGGATGATTCAATTTATCTACCTGTGTCCAGGTGTGTTTTGTCTACAACTGTTGCAGGTAATAAAATCATTGCGACTAATTTAGCAATAACCTTGTATGTTATAACAAACATATTGTATTTATGTGAAATTCTTTAAAAGCCTGTTCTTGATAACATATTAATAGCATGCAGTGACCATAAAATTTTAAAATTATTCAGAATTACTATTAAGTGGTATCTCATGAGACCATATTCATCTTATTAAAAATGAAAACATTCTGAATCTTATCCTTGTTGGCTATGGCAACTATCTCATAGTTTAAAAAAAAAGAAAAAAGAATTTGTGACTCATACTTACAACTGGGGATTAAAGAGGATGGCTTTAGATATTTGCTTCTTAATTTATAGATTTATGTGGGTATAGAGCATTATGTAAATTGGTTTATATTGTCTGAACTTTATTGATATATTTGTGTAAATTTTTAAATATTTGTTTTATATAAAGATGCACTGTTCATTTTAAATAAATGTATGCCACCGATCTGGAGGTGTATATCACAATAAATAAATAAATATAAGACTTTGTTATAGTGGGACTACCTGCAACTAAACAACCCTTGTAGATTATCAGTGTTAACATATTACTGTACATGGTTTTTATGGTACCAATTTAAAGTAGGCCTAATTATGTTATGAAGACTAATTTAATTATGCTGCTTTGATACATAAAGTTAACACATTAAAGCAAGATCCAAACAAGTTTGGTAATAAACCTTTTGTTAGTATTCATGTTTTATTAACCCAGATTTTTTAAGTATGATTTATGAACAATAACCTTTGGATGAAGCACATTTTCCCAGCGAATATATCTCGTATCTAATAAACACTCAATTTGTCCAATTTATATCATCAAAATCAAGTGCCTCAGACATGATGCTAATGTTTTCTCAAGTGTAAATGTTTTCATGATAATGGATTATTTCGGCGAATGGTTTGCTGTTGTTGAGGTCGTAATAATTACAGAAATTTCACATACGTAAAGTGGTGTCAAGTGTTGTAAATCATATGTTTTATGTCTGTAATATAATGTTAATATTAAATATTATGATTTAATCACAGAAAATTTAGTTTATAGGTCATAAGACTAATTTTAAAATGAATTTGAGAGGGAGAGAAAATTTTGTAATTGTTTGTCACTAATAGGAAGGCTGATACAGCATGCTGGTTATGGTGAGCATATATCCTCAA
>NW_022730737.1:201614-211184 GCF_011630105.1 Anneissia japonica | reverse complement strand
TGGTTGCTTCATATCTTTAATCGCTACAAATTTGTTTCATATGACCACACAGGGCCACACTCATCAGGCGAATTGTAAAACATGAATGGGATATATATATATATATATATATATATAATTAAATTATGTATTGCATATTTATTTCTGTAGTTATAGTTATTGACAGTGCAATATTATGATCTGCGCTGTTTTCAGAAGTGTTTTGCACCATTTTCCCCTCTCCATACAGCTACAGAATTGTCCTGTTGCAATTTGTTTTGTCAGTCTAAAGTCTAATAAATAAATAAAAATAAATAAATAAATAAAGTTTTTTGAATTAAGCTACATTTACACTAGACATGACAATGACACGATAAAAATGCGCTCAGTGTTGAAGAATATATATGACGCGATGATATGTTGTCATGTCATTATCATGTCTAGTGTAAATGTGGCTTTATAACTTCACATTCCAATCATTTTCATTAGTTATTAGATTTAGAAAAACAGATGTAAAAAACTCATTTTTACCTTATGCCTGTCATGTATTCACCAGATAGTCGGATCATTTATTCAGTCTTTTATATTTTAACACATTTAAATTTACACTGTAATGTATTTATTTTATATTTTAATTTAACCGTTATTTTTTTTTTTTTTTGCACCATATAGTTTTATATTTGTAGTTATTTGTATGTTTCATCTGTATGTATATTTTTGTGTATTCCTCGCTCTGGAAAGCAAATTTTATGTACTTTAATTGTATATGACAATAAATTGAATCTTAAATTTTGGAAGAATAATTAGATTCTGACAATTTATGGGTTTGAAGTGCTTATTGTAACCAATTTTAGAGTTCATAACCTGTCAAAAGTACATAGGATATTTTTTCTCCACAACAAATTGGTTAGCTCTCACCCTGCCCCCACTGGCACCAATAATGACAAGAATATTAATCTGATTTTAACAACTTCTTTAAATTTTCAAAGAAGGCCTATGTAGTGGTCTAATATAATGTTTTATCACAAGAAAACATTATAGTAATTTGTAATGACAGCATTTCACTCTATCAAGATCAACGAGGCATGTGATATAATTTTAAATTTCAAGTTTATCCAGGGAGGTATATTTTTATACCTCCCTAGTTTATCTGTGTTTTTCATAATTCTTCAAATTCATACCTTTTATAGATTAGAATAAAGATATGATTCCATGCGAAATCAACACGAACATTTTTTAATGGTTCAAAAAGCCATAGGAATCCTATTGTAAGTGCTCTTCAAAGAATCCAGGATCAGGTTATTTTATTTTATTTATTTTTTATTTTTTTTACCATTTTTAATTAGTTATGGATAATGATGCTGAGATTCAGAAATAAGTGTCCTTTTATTATCACTTACCTTAGGCCTATAATAATAATATTTTCAAAATTAAACCAATTTACAAAATTGTCTTGAAGCACATTTAAAAGCAACAAATGCATATGCAGTACTTTTAAACACTTTTGTATTTGTTTTCCATACCGTAGATTACATTCCTTTAAAACCAAACTTAAAAAAATTCTGGTCTCAGTATATGGCAGGTAAGCCTCTTGTTAAGCTACTTGTTATATTATTTGTTATATTATCATCTTACTGTAATTATTGACTTATTGTTGCTATGACTATCATTATTTTATGTAATCGCAATCCAGACTAACGTATCTACCATACTATTTTTTAATCTATAGTATTATGAATATTTTACTTTATTTATTTATTTGTTTATTCATTCATTTCATACTTAAATTTGTATATATATATATATATATTTGTGTGTGTGTATGTGTGTGTTTGTATATACTTGCATGTATCTGGCGGTGCGTTTGTGTGTGTAGGTGTGCGTATGTATGTGTGTGTGTATATATATATGTATATATATACATCGTGTGTGTGTATATGTTTATATATATGTATAATATTTTGTTGTAATTATTGTTGTTGTTATTGTTATTATTATTACTATTATTACTATTATTATTATTATTATTACTATTATTATTATTATTATTATTATTATTATTATTATTATTATTATGTATTATTATTTATTTTAATTTAGTAATTATTATTATTGGTGGCCATGTCTTCAAGTTTGTTTACAAACTTATTTTGACCTACCGCACACTTTTTTTTTTTTGTAATTTCAATTGTAATATTTATCGTTAATTAATTTATATTTTATGTGTGTGTGGTAAAAAACAATAAAACAAACAAACAAACAATCTGATGAATTTTTACTACTGGTAAATTTTGTTTGTATTTTTTCCACAGATTCTGAAAGTGTCGAGAGTGTGGTATACAGTGGTGGCACTAGTCGGGAGAAGGATGCCATATCTTCCCCCATCCAAACAAAACTTGTGATTCAGCAAAGAATTCTATAGAAAAGTACTGGTAATTCAGTCTAATGACCAGAATACAAAACATTCTTAATTGGCAATTTATTCGTTGTTAACATTTTCATTGACAGCAAGCTAGGAGCATAAATCAAGCAAGCGCACCCTATGTTTAAAATGTTTACTTTGTGCTATCGGGAATTAGACCTTTCTACAAACATGTTAAATCAAAAGTTAACTGATTCGGGTGTCTTTGATCGTGGAAGTTAAAGGGTTGTTTGTAGAATTCCTTGATAGATGAAAATAGTAGCAAAAGTGGTTAAAATTGACATTTTTGAATATTATGATGATCTGAGTTGTTTAGCTTACTATGTAAACTTACTGCAATATGTGTGTTAAGGTCATTAAACCATGTAACATAGTTGAATTGAAGTTTAACTTCATTGATGTTTATGATTATGTTAATCTAAATCAACTTGGCAATGTTTTAATAGACCATTGATCTGTACTGTAGGTTATGTTCACCTCCGTAGGTGTATACCTATATAATCTAATGAAACCTTTCACAAAGTCATTTGGGATATTTTCTTAGGGAATGAGTTACAACCTGAAGGATGGCTAGGTGGGGGGATCGGAGTTCATTACACCAACAGTGTTCTCCACGTATTACCACATGCATATATTGCTCCTCAGTTTTCTGCTGCTCTCTATGAACTTTTTCAACAGTATTTGATTGTACCTATTTTCTTGTCATATTCTGTTTCCTATGAGTCTCAAATACCCTAGCATTCAGCTGCATTTTGCATCTTCTAATTTTAGTTTAGTCGTTTTTGACATGATTACCTATTCTGTCTGTCGATAAAAAGTTCATGACATTACTATGTATATTAATTAAGTGTGTATAATAAGATTATTTTTGTAGCATTTCTGCTTTGGGTTTGATTTATTCGGTGTAAATACTAAGGATAACCCACGAAAGTCAGCAGAAGGAGACTTATTTCCAGTGGGTGTCCTTCTGGTGGTGATTGGGCAGTACACTGGGACACAATCCCCTACTCTTTTCCGAAGAGTGTGCTGGGTTCTTAATTGTCTACATGAGTCATTAATGCACACGGGACCAACAGTTTAAACTTAAATATCTGATTTGACTTGAAATGTCTAATACGAAAGACGGTGCACTATTGTAACTTGTATTTCAGCCCTCCAGCTGAAACAAAGGAGAGGCAGCGATGGGAATTGAACCGGGGACCTAGAGATCTCCACGGTTCAGCGCACACACAGTGGTTACCACAAGAATAGCCGACTGAGCTAAACTGCTGTCTTTAATATGATAGATCTAACAATTAACATTAATTTTTTAATTTATGAATATTTATGTATATACATCTAAATTTCAATGATATTACATGAATATATTATTGAAGTATACTGTAGCTAAGAGGCTATTTAGAATCTAATGATAAATACAAGCCAATACATAATGTAATAGTTGTCATCTCTTCAGTACTGTGAGCTACCATTTCAGTCAGAAGTGGACATAAGAATGATCATGAAGTTGCTAAAAATGCTACTTAATGCCTACTTTTATAATTCCTATATTAAATCTGTCTCTTATACACATCTAGATGTGTATAAGAGACAGTTTGTACCCAGTCAGCAAATTTATGGAACCACTGGTGCGTGAAGTCCCTAATAATTGTTCAATGGTTATAAATTTCTTTTCATTTGTAATATCTGGAGACATGCAGTGATATCTTAAATCCATACTGCAAAGCAAATAATGGTGAATATAAATTTTTAATCAACATTTATATTTTATCCATTATTTTCTTGTTTTTTTATTTGTAGTCAAGAGTATTAGTTGATTAAGATACTGTCATTTTGAATAGTGTAAAATAATTGGACATTTCAACTTTTCATTGCAAAAATCTTCCTTTCCATTAAGAAGTTAATCAGATAAAAGACACAGTGACGCTACTGACACGAGTATTCCGAGTCATACAACCCACCTTACAGAAACCAAACCATATCACAAGTGTTACAAAGTATCAATATTGACAACAAGACTGATGATTTACCTGAACCAGGGACTTAATGAAGAAACTTAAGGCCCCTGGCTGAGCCTCCTTTGGGGCCCTACCATGCTGGAGTCCTGGGGCCTCGTTCTGGCCATCAAATGGCCCCACTTATTGAATTTGTAGCCCACAGTTGGCATTCAAATTTTGAATAATATCACAGGGCCCCTTTATTTGGGCAGTTTTGTTTAAGAGCTCATTGATGTTACATCACTGTCCTAAACACTTGATAAAATTTTCTTATATTTTGTGCCTTTTAGCCCATTATTAAGGATGTTTTAAGCTGCTTTAACATACAAATTCTTTACAAAGTTATGAATGGTTTAAACAATAATAATATTTTCAGTGTTGAATTAAAATGTTATTTTAGCCTTTAATATCCTGAAGGAAATAAGATAATATTAACAGTATTTCCAAATATTAAAAGGCTTACCAAAAGAATGAACTGGCAATTGCCTGTTTTAAGCCACTTTAACATAAAAAATAAATTTTTTCTTTACACAATTATGAATGGTTTAAACTCTAAAAATATTGCAATATTTTAAACTTATTTTATCCTATAATATCCTGAAATATGAAAGTCAGCATTAACAGTATTTTCAAATAATAAAAAAGAATCAAATAGCCAATTGCCTGTCAAGTGTAAATGTTCAGTGTACGACTTCAGAAGTAATAAAATCGACATACTCTTTTCAGTTGATTTCTCCGGTAATGCTTTTATATCTTCATTTTCCACTGGGATATAAATTTTTTATTAATGTTAATAAGGGATTCCAAGCTGGAAGGAGCCACATCAAGGGATATTTTCCTTTATAATAATTTCACTTTAACTCGTTGTAATTTTATGCGCATGTTCATCCATGGTTGGCTTACTTCTGGGAGACAATATCTATTAACTAAGTACTAAGAACATCAAAACATTCTTGGAATTTGTTAGAGATGAGTGAGTTTGCAAGACAACTTTGATTTCTCTTGGGAGTGCGGCAGACTGTGTCGATGTCTGGGAGACTCCCCGGCTTGTGGGTGTCTCAGGGTCCTGTAAATATACTTGTCCTAATTTAGGTTTTGCCAATTCCAAATTGGATTATCAAAGGCGTAAAGTATCATGTCATCTGCTTACTCTCAGTCTACTCATAATTAGAATTATGAACTGCAAAATAATAGCAAGTGGACAACAAGATGTCCAGTAGCTGGCAAATATTAACCACGCGTCTGCAAGTTCAAAGCCGAGTCTAATCCGATATTTCTGTACACAACTTCTAATATATACTTTTGTGTCGGTGAAGATTATAACCAAGACAGACAGCCCTTTCCCACTTCTTGTCACCATCTTGATTAAAATGCATAATTGTTTTTGAAGTACCGAGTTCCTTTCAATATTTCTGTCCCTAGTCATAGAGGCGTGGGTCCTGTACAGATTAATACTTAACAAACTTTTCTTAATGATTGAAATATTGGTCATGTCAACTACTGTATATATTATTACTTGTGTTATTCATTGTAGTTGGATTAATGATAAAGTGGTAGTGAAGCCGTGTTAGTCTAAACAATATACAAAGAAAATTAAAAGGCAGCACTCTGAGACTATATATTAGATGTAATTTATTTAACACAGGCTTTCGCTGGCAGTTAATGCCAGCTTCATCAGGTGTGTCAGTTGGATTAATTAAATTGATTTAATAGTACTATATATTTTTTATTATTCTGTGATGATAAAGAATATAATAATGTTGAATATAAAAATAAGAATATATATGGAGATCTTGACAGTCACCACTGAAGACTGTCACTAGTTTCAGTGCTTGAGAAATGAAAGCTGAGGTAGCACGCTGCAGGTATGCAGAAACATTTTTGTTTCTGTTTAAAACAAAGAAATTCTTTCAAAAAATATTTGCAGAATCTAGATGAATTTATTTCAAGACTATTAAATACGAAATACAAAATAATTTGCTGCAATTTTCGTCAAACTATATACAGTAATACAGTAAGGAATGAAATTGAGGTTGAACAAAGGTGATACAGAATATTCAAAACAGATTAACAAGTACACCAAAATAGAAAGACAAATGGATTATACAGTATAAACAAATAAATAAATAACAAACCTAAAGAATTTTTAACTTACAATAAGAAAAAAAATTAAATGAGAAAAACATGACATGAATTCAACAAGCCAGGTGAAATTAAAAGATTAAAAAGGAAAATTATTTAAAAAAATATTATTAGTACTTTTATTATTATTGTTTATTTGATGTAAACATAGCCTATTCTCTCCTCTTCTAATATTGATAGTAATGACCTGAGAATCAAATATAATTTAGCTTTGTCATGTTCATACTTAATTTTTGTAAATTAAAGGGGCTCAAGAAGAGTAATTTATTCATTTGACATGAGCCATTTTTATTCTGGAAATTGTTTACAATTGCTTTTCGAGACAGAGGAAATGAATTAATAGAATTTTTTTTTTAAACCAAGGTTAACTTTAATATTTTGGCCTTCATTCTCAAGTTATATCACAAATAAGTAAATAAATGCATCCCAGTTTATTCTTCAATGAAAAATTATATTTAGTAAGTAGATGAAATATAGAAATGCAACCAAAAGTTAATATCATTCTTATTAGTGTTATTTAAATATTCTTTAGTTCTCGTGGTATTTAAGTCGCTATGAAAAGTTCTGTGTAACTTTCTATGCATCTTTGATCATCATTTGTTGTGTGAACTAAATGTTTCTTTCAGATATTTAGCCTGTAGATAAACACTGCCTTTCGAGGAATACTTTAATTGAACCTGAAATTACCTTTGCATATTATGAGGTAATTTACCTGTGTAATGGAGTAATTTAAATTTCCATATCTTGTAAATATTTATTTTTATTTTTCTCATCTAACAGAGTGCATTGCCACTATAGGATGGAAGTAATGCTTTATGAACTAACCATGTTTAGGAGGCTTAGCAAGTGGAGTTATTTTTTCTAGTGGTAAGAAAAAATCCTGATGTTACAGGATTTGAACCCAGGACCTTTGGGTAGGAATGCAAGCATCTGAACCACCAATCTACAATAGCTTAACTCTTGTAGCACCTAGATTCATAATAATAATTATAATCCTTTATTTGTCCTCGTATATGTATGCCTATACACTTGGAAATTCAGGCTGGGTCCCCGGGGACCCGCGGCTGCCATAGCTCGGTGCCAACTACCCCACTTACTCTACAACATCAAACGGATACAGACTGATACATACATGGTCCTTAACTCTCCGAACTCTCCTGAGGTTTATTCGAGGAGCTGAGCGTTTTTGTTATTATAAAAGACCCGAATTCAATACTTGATGAAAAGCCGGGTATCGAACCCAGGCCCTACCGTGCAAGAGGCAGGAACCATACCAATTAGCCAAACGCTCAGCGTATTTGGTTTAAATAATTGATAATTTAAGCTTCATTAAGTTAACATAGCTTGACAACTTAATGTAATTTATGAATAGTTTAGATCAATCATTTTTTCTCTCTGTAGTAGGTCTGTATTTCGCTTTCATGAGAGGGGGAAGCTCATTGGTTGAGGTATTTGTGAAAAAAGCATATCATAATGTAGGGGGAAGTGATGAATTATAGACAACATGTGAGGGCAGATTATAACAGTGTGAATGACTGGTTGCCATAGTAATATCTTTGGAAACTTTCCAGTGGCGGATCTAGTAGGGTGGGGGGAGACAGGGTTGATATCCACCCCCCTTCGTTTACCAGGGGAAAAAAATGGTCACTGTCTTGTGTTTGTGCTTCTCGTGTATACATGTTACATGTAGCTACTCTGAATAAAACATACACTTTCTATTTAAGCTTTTCAGATGCCATTAAGAGCATTAAGAGCTCAGTTGTCTCTACAAATTTTTAGTTGAATGATTGTGTTATGATTGCCTTATGACTGCAGCACCTCTCTCCCCAATACACTTCTGGATAAAAATACGTTTTGTGTTTGTCCAGTGTGTCATGATATTTATAAGAAATAATAGTAAAGTACATTGACCGTTATATACAGAGTTCATGTTTGCTAAATGAATGTAAATTAATGCTTTCATATCATTCCCTCTTGGAACATGAAATTTTATATGCACAGTACTGTAGACATTATGTTGCTTTGCCTAGTGGCAGGCCCTCAAGTGTTCAGTTTTTCCAGTGAATTCTATTATTGTTCTCTTTAGTTTTTTATAAGTACCTCCTTCTTTGAGGGAGTCCAAAAAAATGTACTTAGCCCATGATCTTTAATTCATTAATGAGACCATAGCTGAGATAGATTCATGATGCATTTTTCATGTATTTATCCAGGGCCAGTCATAGATAATTCCATAGAAAGGAAAAATTGAGGGGGAAAACTGCCCCTCCCTTGACAGTTTTTACCGGGCCAACCAAGTCGTCGTACCGGGCTGGGTAATAAGAGAAAAGAAAGAGGGGAGAGGGAGGGAAAGAGAAAGAAGAGGAAAAGAAAAGGAAATTAAAAGAAAAAGAGAAGAGAAAAATAAAGACAAGAATAAAAAGGAAGATATCATAATGACCAGACTCACAACACCCATGCATCCCCTTCTCCACTTCAAAAACTCTCATAACTCCTTTGATCTATGCTACCCGATGGCGTAACCACTGGGGGACAAGGAGAAAATATCTATCTTTGAAAAATCTTCCCCACCCCCTCCCCCTTTATAAATGTCCTTTCATCCCCTGAAAGTGCCTAAAAACCTCAAATTTCGCGCGCATTTCTTGTTAACATGGCCTAATTTCCTCTAAAAATTGCACATTTTAGGGAGTTTTGATCAATTCCAACGAAATTAGAATTAAAAATACCGGGGGACAAGGGGAAAATATCCATCTTTGGAAATCTTTCTCCACTCCTTGACAAATGCATCCTCAGAAAGTGCCTAAAATTCTCAAATTCTGTGCGCGCATTTCTTGTTACTGTAGGACAATTTCCTCTATAAATTGCACATTTTAGATAGTTTTCATCAATTCCGATGAAATTAGAATTAAAAACACAAAAATATTTTGTGCGCTTGGCGCGCATTTTTTAGGGCTATTACTAGTTTTATACTTTTAAGTTATTTAAACACATAATAGTCCCAAACTCAAGAAAGACAAATTTAAGATAGATCAT
>NW_022730737.1:179763-201601 GCF_011630105.1 Anneissia japonica | reverse complement strand
TACACACATATATACATACATACATACACGAGCGAAATAGAAAACAATCAAAATATAAAAAAAGCCTACAGTAGAAAATATTTATCTTATTTATTATCTACTGACATTGATATTCATTATTTTACATTTTGGTTAACTTTATTCAAATTTGCTCTTTGTCAGAAGAGGTTATTCTGGTTTTCTTTACTCATTTTTAGCATTTTTCATAACATTTTAACAAAAATTTGCATTCAAAGCCTGATTTTGGTAAATTTTCTATAAATAAAATCACCCACTTTATCCCAATTACTCACCAGTACCTGGATAGTTGCCTATGGGCTAATAAAGTATTATAAATACTAATTACAGGAAGGAAGTAGTTGATGATCTACCAATTTTATATGAACCTTATGGTATGGAGTTGGTCATGAAATATTAATATAAATGATATGAATAAATGTACATTTTTTATAAAGGTCTATATTGAGCAATTGGCAACATTTCATCCTATCTCAATGTTTTATATTAAATGCAGGCTCAAAAATATACTGTATGACTAAAAACGAGGCATAAAATAACAAATTACGATCGAAAAAAGGGGGTCCTGTTATACATAGAACATGCAAATATTAGAATTTTAAAATCATGTTCATCTTATGTGCAGATCGTCCGTAACATGCAAATTTACTACTACAATGAACCTACTAATTGTTAGTATAAATGAACATAATTTTAAATACTGAAAAATATGATTTAAAAGCCCATAAAGTGGTATTATTTTGAAGACTTAAGCCCTACATATGGCTCCGTTTTTAGCTAGCTAAATGCAATATCAAGACCATAAATACCAGGAAAAAGTATGAATTCCAACAGTAAAATGGGATACGCCCAACATTCAAAAAGCATTCAAAAACCTCAAACTCAGGGTCGTTTTATACACGAGTCGCCTTATATACACGAGTATATACAGCATTGTAACGTAAATTGATGAGAATATTATTGAAAATGGTAAAACTATTTATAGAATGACAGTGATGGGATTAGATAGGTTGATGTGTACTGCTCCCTCCATAAATGTGTGTCACTCAATGACTCATGAGAAACACACATTTTACCTCTCATTCTGCACTTTGATAATTTTACCACCAACCTGTTTTTAAAGCAAATTGGTTGGAAATCTTGCAGTGTCTTAGAAATTCAGTTAAATGCTTAAATTAATTAAATTTAATTGTGAGCTTTAGTGAGCCTTAATTGTATTACTGCATTTTGAAAAAATACAACAAAATAAATAGTATTTTACAGTATTTCACACAGTGTATAATCACTGAAAGCTAAATATGCAAAGGACTTAAAATTATTTATTTATTTATTTTTTTTTTAAATTAAGTTTCCTCAAATTAGAAGTTAAATCCTGTCCTCTTTTACTCACTTATGATACTTCTACTTATTGTTGTTTGCTCCTGCTCTCTTGTATTTTGTCAAAGCTGCGAACTTAAAATGAAATCGATTGTAAATCTCAGGTGGAGGAGATTTATTTTGTTGAAATTTGTTTGATTTGTTTCTTTGATATGTTTGTTCAAGGTAGCAAATTAGCACTTAGTCTGGTGCCTTTCAATAGAAGCAAGCAATGCTAGTGTACTATTATGTGTCATTAGAATAACTTAATTGACTGTATCATTTGTTTTTATACATGTTTTCCGCTGATGCGAGTTTAATTCTCTCAATTCACTCAGCAGGTATTTTCATACAGGTATTATTCAGGAGTGTATTCCTGTAATGAATCCTGTTGTAATTAATAGGTATACAATGTTTCAATCCCTTGCTGTGCATTATACTTGATTCCTTGGGGCACTTTATGTTTCTCAGACGAGGGAGTGGAGAAGATTTGCACTTTGTGCTGAGTAGTTTTGCAATTTATGGATCCAATTGCCAGAGGGAATAATGTTGCAAGCGCTTGAGACTTTCTTTGGACTGTGAAAGGTGCTAGATAAATATGAAACATTATAAACTTTTAAATCTTAACTTTAGCAGGGTGTCTGTCATTTTATTCAATACAAAAATTCCACAATATCCAGAAGGGAAGTAAAGAGGTAAAATAAATAGTTATGATGTTAAGTATTATTTTAAAGCTGTATGAAAAACTTCAAATTATATTCTCATGTGATTTGATTTACAGCTGCATAAAGTGCGACTTTTCCTCTATTGGGAGTATTGTAACTTCCCTTTCTAATTTAGGAGCATTCTTGTAATGAGAGATACATTTAGATTACGGTATTTATTCAACATTAAAACATTCCCACTTACCACATTCCAACTTAGATTGTACACAAATGTTTTATAATTGAAATCACCCCAAAGCACTGAAAGCCACACTTTTTGTTAATCATACAGATGCCTGTTTTAAGCCCACTCCCTTGAACACAAAATTTTGTCTGTTTGCGTTGGGTTTATCACCCAGAGAATTTTCTTTTCGAACAAAAAATGATGGTCCTTTGTTGTAGGGATGGGCAATCAAAATGCAATTTTGTTAACACGTCCCTACCTGTTTTTGCTCAGGAAACCCTGGTAGGCCTATGTATAATTGGTTATAAAGTAGGGTATTCAAGGTTTGAGATTCAAGACTCCATTTATTGTCATTTACAAAGTACAGTATGCCTACATGAAATTTTTGTTTTCCTGAGCGAGGAATACACAAAATATACATACAAATTAAATGCTTATACAGTACCTGGAAATAAATGTACCATCTTGCAGCAGGGTCTGAAGCATGAATGTGGACCCATTAGAAAAATTTTGTGGGGCTGTCCCAAATGTCCCAAGAGCTGGCAACAGCATTGCCTGTGCCAAACCTCTTCCACTATATATGCGATAAAAAACTTCATCTGGTTCATGTCGTAAAATAAGAGAAAGCACACAGTGCGCTTCACAAGTATGGATACCATATGGTCAGCTTCGACTCGACCCATGGTCTTTCTTTCCAATGAGAGTCCAAAGACTTTCTTCTGTGCCACATACATAACAAAAGTCTTTGCCCACTATCTCCTCAGGGCATCATGGATCAATAAATTTAAAAATTATCTATAGTAAATGTGAAGCAAATGCTTTTGAATTTTCTCCTGGTTGATGTATTCATAATGACATTAAAGTTTCACAATAACAACAAGATGACAAATTTGATAAAGTAAGGGGGAAAAAAATCAAACAGTAATAAGTGGCAACAATCCTGTATGCGTAAGTGCTTGGTACTTTGTTGATTATATTGATGTAATACGTAATTTAATTACAGAAGTTGCCATATTAAATCACATTACATTTCCTAGTATCATTACAAGTACAATAGACTTGAACTTTATACAAAGTAACAGGCCAACTATGAGCTTGTTTTTCGTTGAAAAATTAATTTACTTTGATTATTTTACAAGGCTGTGATGCATGACAGTAAATACATTGGCATAGCACCTGAGCACTCTTAAGGGCGGAGTTCTGACCCACATTACATTGAAGGCCTTATGAGCCTTTGTACAAAGTATTTGGCTAACTATGATAGGAAAATCAGATATGTGAGCATCATCACATGCCAATAAATTCATTGGCATAGCCGCTTTATGAGCTCCGAGCCCTAACACAGTGAAGACCAAGCCCACTTAGCTTACTACCCAAGCAGTATTAATAGAACCATTTACACAACTAATCTGCTCATCTTAAGTTAATGGACCAAGTTATGAAAAGAGAGTAACAGTCAATGCCATAGCCAGCTATTAGGACAGTTTGGACACTCCCACACAAGTTTCTATTGGGTCCACAAAGAATGGGTCCACATTTTTATAAATGGGTCTAAATTATTCTGTTTTATTAGGTCTGCTTTAAAAAAAAAAGGGGTCCAGATTTCTCATACTTTGCATAAAACTTTTAAGACAATGGGTCCACATTTTTAATATTTTTGAGTAAAATTGGTCAACTTTTAAGAAAATGAGTCCACAATTTGAATTTACACGTAAAGTGCGTCTACCCCGATATTGTCCCGCACTGTTCAAAATCCTGGCTGCATCATTGGTAACAATAATCTGGATTCAAGTTATTATATTTTAAAGTTCCAGTTGATTTCTTAAACTTAAATAGTTTTAAGTAACATGATTTTTGGCCTTGAAAAGGTTTGTCCATAAGTCAGAGGTCTTAAAGTTATAGAAGTCGTAGGCCTAACAATAAATACAAAATAAATATTTTCCATCTATAACTGTTGGTTTATTTCTTTGACACAGGTGTCTGTCAGGTTTTATAACTTAATGTTTAGAGTAATGGAGCTTCTATGGTCTTCAATCAAGACATCAAAATGACGAGGCAACATATGGTGGAACAATGCTATGTTATAGTATTTAAAGCTCTTGATATGATTTTGTTCAACTTACGACATTGTACACATAATTTCATTTTATATAGTTATATAGATATTATGGATGCTCAATTCTGGAATTAATGTTTATTGACTACTATTATTAATGCTAATGGTGATAGTAATAATTATTATTATAATAATAATATAATATTTGTAATAATAATATAATATTAGTAATAATAATATTAACACTTAATAATAATATTAATATTATTGTTTTGTTAGTATTGTTATGAAATTGAACATGTTGAAATGGTTTTATTGGAAATATTTTCTCAAAATTGAATGATCAGACACCTTATAAATAAAAATTGCTAAATAATCTCTTAAAAGAAATTAAAATTACTGTTGTCATTGTAGTTAATATGTAATTATAAATATTATAATTATTATTGTTATTATAGTTGGAAGTCATTAAATAATCTAGAAACAAATTAATATAGGGAATGTTATTATTATTACTAATATATCTTGAAATATTATTATTATAATTGCTATTGCTGTTATTATAGTTAATTATCTGGGTGGTGCCATCACAAACTCCAACACAGTTTTGCTGTCAGGTATGTGCAATATGTATCTGTATGCTACATCATATTTCATTACTCTGACAAGGTCAGGTAATTCCCTTCCACCTAGACACAGATCACCTGGCAAAAGCTGTCCTTGCAACTAACCATAAACTTGAAGATTTACAACAATTTTCACATGAAGAGAAACTGTTTCAAGTAAGCTTACAACATGTGTTGTTAGCTTTAGCTTATTATTTAATCTACAGTACCAGGCAAGGCGAAAAAGTCATTAGAGGTAGGCCTGCTGCTTTGAAGGAGGTTTGTCCTTTGGCCTAGTCCTAATGTGGGTGTGAAAAAAACAATACAAGTTAATGATGATTGACTATTGTTTAATTTTATTTTAAACCATGTTTAGAGAGGTTTACTCTTCAAATTACCCCAGGGTAATCATATGTTCTGGGGTCTATTAGGTCATCTGTCTATTAACACTAAAAGCCAACTCTCTGTATCTTGTCAGAAGCTGTGTTTTAGTAAGAACAAAATAAAAAATAATTGAGTCTGAGGTAAAAATGTCAAAGCATGTTTTCATTTTTACAAAATAAAAAAAACAAACAAATCATCTGTATCCTATGTTCAGTATGTCTGACTATGTAATGCCCTCTAGTAATATACTGCTGTACAATAATAATGTTTTATCTCTGAAAAGTTTATAAATTAAGAAAAAATAAAAACATTTTGAGCATGAAATCGGCAAAAAAATTTTACTGGTTTTTATATTTTAAAAAATGTAATAAATAAAATAACTGTACATATATGTATACAGTATCATTAAAAGTTGGGTTGGTTTTTTTTTTCAAGAGTTGTGCATACAGTGAAAGGAACGAGAAGTTTGTGTAGATGTGCTGCATCACAATCGACCAATCAAACGGCTCAGGAGCTAAATTTTGAGGAGATAAAAGGCATACTTTGCAAGAAGATATATGACGTGTATTTCATCAAGCGTAAATGTAATTATGGGCTCAAAATCTATCATATCAGCATGGGAGTGTAAGCTGCACAATTCTCCCTCAGCATTATTATATTCACCATTCAAATCCTGAGATAGCTAGCTGTAAAATTAAATGTAGTTACTAAGGTTTCTGGCTGCTCACACAAATCAGTATGAGGATAAATTTTGTATCACAAGGAATTCGTTCAATTAAGCTTTTAATAGTATAAATAATAAATACAATGTAAATATAATATTATAATGTCGGTAACAATAATATAGATTGATAAATATTTTTGAGGCATGTTGTGACATGGCTATGTTGTAGCAAAAATTGAAATATAATTGTTACTGGTATTTTTAGACACATGAGTATGTGATCTTTAAATTGAGGAGTCATTCATTGAAATTGGACATTTCAAGCCTAAGTATTGGAAAGTGAAAGTACAGTACTCTTAGAATCGAGGTAAACATGATTTTGAGTAATTGCCTTTCAAAGTTAATTGTGTATACATTGTTAAATAGAATGAACTATCAAAATAACATTAAATAAACAATTTGTTGACCATTTCCATAACTAATACTTTGGTACATGATTAATAAGACTGTTGATCTATAATGAAAAACAAATTCGGATTTTTAGGCAATTTTTTGAGCTCCCATATTTTATAGCTCATTTACTCAATACTGGCCTGTGCGACAACTTAACCATTTCGCCACGACATGCCTCATTTATGTATATACAAATTGTTTCAATAATGTATGGAGTAATTTTTTTATTTTCAACGTTGATTATATGAATTTTCTAAGTTAAGTTTTTATATTATCTTATTTCAAGTTTTGTATAAATTTATTACGGCTGAAATGTTGTTATTGATTGGTTCGGTTATGATGGAAGTTCAGAAAAGTTTTATTATGACTGAATTACTACATCCATTTATGGAATACAAGGCCATGAAAGCCTGCTCATGCATAATATATAGCCACCTTACAGACAGACACCTGTCCACCACGAGACATCCAACCAATGGTGATGGTGGACAGAAATTGAGACAGAAATAAATGGAAACTAGTTATGGTCTTGGTATGTCCCAGTCTAAGTGCGTAATTACAACAACATTTATAAACAAATGTTCTCTAAATATATAAACAAATAAATATTTTTGACTTAAAGATGTATTGTCCCTCAGAAATGAAAAAAAAATCATAAAAATAATTTTGAAATAAACCAGCTCATTTTCCAGTAATATATAAATTATTAATTTTAGTACAGAAATTATTAAATTTAAAAAATATGTACCCTGATTTTTATACTGGATAAATAATAAAAATACTAAAACACTTTCAGTGACTGGTAATGTTTCTATCATTTTTTTCGCTGTAAAATTATGAGTAATACACTAATTTCTATGTTCAAGTTAAACAATTTTTTGTTACTTCAAAATGAGCAAGTTAATTTCAAAAATAATTTTTGTGATTTGTTTTTGGTATTTTGCGTGGGAAAATAAATCTTTATGATACATTTAATTTATTGCCAATTGGAGTTTTTTTTTAAAGGGGTAAAATTTAATACTTTTTATCTTATATAGGTCTATAGTTTATATACATTTACATTTTTTTATAAGAATACACTTTATAAGAACACTGAGACTGAAATTGGAAAAAAAAAAAAGAACACTGAGCCTGGACAAAATTTTACTGGTTTATTTTTTAAAAAGTGTTAGCCCCCAATTACTACAGAACTATATGTTTGTATTGAACTCATTCTACAATGTTAATGATGTTTTATAGTAGACTTAATTCAGAGTTCAGTTGAAGTTCATTACTCCCATTTGTTGAGTAAGTTATATTATCTGCCAGAATTTCTACTATATTATGATATTGTATATACAATTGCTTATGTTTGCTTTGTATTATTATCCCAATAGAGATGGATTTTTTAAAGTCCAATAGATACATTTTACTCTCCTCACCTTAACAAATTCCTGTATTCTCTCCTGAAATGTTGTAAATGTACATTTCCTCTAGTTTCCCCTCGAGGAATTCCAGTGTATATTATATTTTATCAAATCACTGATCAATTGTCAGATTTATAGAATCTAAACATCTGGGTTAAAAATCACATGGTGTGATTTATATTTAGGTTTATAATGTTCAACGACTAAATGCCATATTTCACCTGTGAAGACCTTGCAAGTTCACCTACAATTAAAGTGTCATAAATAGCAGATATTCAACTGAATTATTATTTTGTATTAACAAGTCCTGTATAAACAACAGAGAGGTTCATTTGGATTCATTATTTTGATGAAGAAAACTTGACATATTTTACAATATTCCAGACTGAAATACATTGATACACATTTAAAATTACTACCATATAGAATGTATAAAAGTTCAAAATAATAATAATTATCAATTATCTCAACAAACAGGTAAAATTTTTATAACAAATAATACCGTATCCTTACTAAACATGGTGTCTTTCTATTTATATAAGATATGTTAACTCAAGATGAAGAGCTCAGTTTACACCTAAAATATAATTATAATGTATAATTATTTTCACATTCAAGAACACTGCAGTGGAACCACCATGTCATCAATAATTTCAAAACAAGTGCTCTTTATACTCCATCTATCAAGTGACCTGTTCAAAGGCACACAACCTTTTCCCCATGTCATTGATTTGCCCAATGGAGGATGAAGTTTTTGACAGGGGGGAGTGCCATACAAGTACAACCTGGCTGTGGGATGTATGGCTGTCTAGAACACTTGTGTGTTGCATGGGTGAGACCCTGGTAAAGGTCTTTAGGAAAAAGCCCCACATAAGCTCATAAGGTCATCAAATATCATTCGATTAGAATATCATCATCATCAATTCATCATCGTCATGTCGACCAACATCAGCACCACTGCTGTCACAATCACCATAACAACTATGATGACGATGAGGATTTATCATCTTCATTTTATCATCATCATTTTCATTTATCAAAGACATCATCAATATCATATCATATAATCAATTTATACTAAACTAATTTCTATTAGCAAGTTTATGTTTAGGTCTATTCTCTAAACTTCCTTATGTAATGCTATAATATTTTTTATATATAGTGTTAAATAATAATGAGGTAATTAGATAAGATGGTGAAATATGTTGCATAATTAACCTTAGTCTCAGATTTAAAAATTTCAGTCCAATTGCCAGATATTACTTTATAATACAGTGTATCAGGGCTTCCAAATTGCCTTCCAGTTCATGTAATTTTTAAAATAATATTTCAAAATGTAATTTTGATTGTCTTTAATCCTTTATTTTCCTGTATTTATATAACTGTATGTACATTTACTGTAGTCTGGATTAATACTTTAATAATTTTGAAAGATTTGTATTTTAAACACATAATCAAGCCATTAACACTTTTATTTTCAGGAGAGATATCATCATTACCTAAATGCGATTCGTTCTGTCGTGAGCCAGTGATCTTGATCAAGATAACATCAGGAATATATTCAGCATAAAATTGGTAAATTGCTGAAGTTGTCAAACTTCAAGCCGTGAAGTATTTCCAAAGCTGAACATTTAGATATTTTAACCTCTCTGCTGTTGTTTTATATTATTTTAAGTTTCTGACAGGGGGAAGGGCCATGCAAGTACAACCTGGCTGTGGAAGTGTGGCTGCCTAGAACCCATGTATGGTACATGGGTGAGAATCCTGGTAAATGTCTCGAGGAAAAAGCCCCACAAAATCTCATTATGTCATCAAATATCATTCCATTAGAATATCATCATCGTCATATCGACCAACATCAGCACCACTGTCACAATCACCATAACAACAATGATGACAATATTCATTTTCATCATTATCAAAAACATCATTAGTATCATATCATATAATAAATTTATACTAAACTAATTTCTATTAGCTATTTCATGTTTACGTCTGCCTCCCACAATATTACACGTCAGCTTCAATGTAGGTCGGTAAATTTGGCATGGCTATTGGCTAATGATAAACAGATTCTTACCATTGAAAACATTATTTTCCCATCTGGAAAAAATTTCTCTACAATCACACTAGATGTTTCCTAAATAACACTTTATATTGGATAATAAAACCAATAAAGTTCAGCCTTAAGCTGTAAGTATATATTTCCAAAATGTCATATTGTATTATATATGAGTGAGCTTCAGGTTTAATTTTGGCAGCTTTTAGGTCAGATTTTCCTTTGTATCTGCCTGATATATTTTCTCATTATTTATTAATTCATCAGAAAGTGTCACTGCTAATTGATTTCATCATTAATTATGTCAGTTTTTAATAATTAAATGAGCTTTTTTTTTAGTGCGCTTCTAGTGGGTGCAATCGACCCAGTGGTGCTATTTACATTCTGAACCTTCAGGCTGGGACTATCATCCCATATTGTCCATTTTGCATATATATCAAAGCACTTTAGGCAAGAATTTTTATATCCAACCTTGTTTCGAAAACTTATTTTTTTATAGATCGTCAGAGGAGGACGGAAAAAAATAAAAATAAAATTGTGGTTTTCCATTTAGCAAAGATTTTTCCCAAAAGCATGCAGGTGGAAGAGAAAATTAAAATAACTTTAATAAATAATTTTTTTTTTGTAAATATGAACAGTGTGGTAATGAGGATGGTTAAATGCTTTAAATTTATATAATTAGGAAGAAATATATATATCTTATTTTAGAGATTTCAAGGCAGTGGTGGGTGAAATAAATATTTTTTTTTAATTATTTTTTTATAAAATTTCCATTTTTTCATGGGCAGCGTGGGTGCTAATTGGCCAAAAATGAAATTTTATTTTTATTCGAAATCATCATTATGAGCGGGCAGCAGTCAGCTAAACAAGATAAAAAAAAAAGACTTGCCTTATCTGCTACAGTATTTGTCTACAAACATAATATTTGAAGGGAGATGTCAAGCCTCACAGAAAAGGTTAAACAATTTACCTAGGAAAAAAAATACATTCTCAATATGCCGTTATTATAAAAAGTCAGCTCATTCCCCTCACACTGACCTTGCCATTATGTTACCTTCACTGGCAAATCCATAATTTTTTGACCGGGGGGGTGCAAGTAGCAATTCTGAGAATGTTTATAGTTTCCTTTTGCCTCATTTATCATAGGCCTACATATAATATTTGTGTGTGTAATTCATATATAAAGATAAAAATTTTCTGACTTGTTACTTGTCACAGGGTTTTTTTTTTGTCTTGTATACAACCGTTAATTTCTTGGGATTTCCTATTTAGAAGTATAAACCACAACTATAACTTGCATCTCCATTGCTAGGATGTAAAACGCACGTAGCACCAAATGAAAAAAATATATGTATTTAACTTTATCTATGTCGCTTTAGTTATTATTTGATAATAGATTTTTTGAAGTGAATTATTCTGCATTTATTTTTATGTGTATGTCATCATATTTTGACTTTATTACCTTTTTGCTATATTGTTTATACTGCAGTGTAAGTCTAATAAATTTAGAAAACAACATTGATTTGAGTGCTTCGCAGGTTCGAATCCCGTGGGAGGCATTTTATTGTACAATGTATTCATTTATTTATTTATTTATTTATCATGTCCTTTATTATAACACTGTATTTACCTTCTTTGATGATTTATATACAATCAACAGTGTTAACATCTATCATGATTTGTATTTATGCTACTATATATATACCTGTGTTGATTGTTTCTAATGAAAAAGAACAACTGTCCCAGTAAATGGTGTTCATAACTTTACAGATCATATGCAACCATAACTGGACGCCTTAAACAAGCGATCTATAAATCAGACACCGTATTAAAATAATTTAGCCTACATCGAACTGTTCGTATGACGATAAAATAGAGACTACTACTGTACCATTGCCGATAATTAGATACTACTTTCGCAACAGTTGTATTGGGGCCCAGCAGGGCTTCAAAACTTTGCCGACAGGGTGTCCGACTGGGGGTCCGAACCAAGGGCCTATTAGTGCCTTGGGCATGATCGGAATAAAAAATCTCTGATAGGGTTTTATGGCTATGGCCCAAATTGTGTGGTTGGTCTTCTGGCCTAGAGTGCGGGCTGTCTCTTATACACAAGATGTGTATAAGAGGGTTCGTTAACCCCTAATCGGAGACCGAACAACCACCCCAAAGATGGTCTCGAATTGGAGGGCAAGGTATGTGTAGGCGGTGTAGGCCTATGTAGCATCTTACTTCCGACATTGAAGGAATTCTTTAGATGCTGTATTTAGAATACTATTCTAAATAATTGAGGTTTGACGTAATCAATTATTATCGTCATATTAATTATTATGCTTATTATATTTATGAATGGACTTTTTTCTATTATTTTTCTCTACCAATATGCATATTAATTTTGGAGTAGGTGCTAACGTGGGGCTTATAATAATAACGGAAGCAGTATTATTTCACTAAATTAACAAATCATGCACTCGTCTAGAAACACCAGCACATAGGCCTAATTGTATTGCGGGAGTGAGAGTATAATGAAAGCTAAAGGGAAACAATTTATTTATCTGTCGCCACTTAAATTATCTGGCAATGAGAACAATAATTCCGCGGAAGGATGATGTGTTGTTGACATAAAGGTTACCGGACATCGAAACAATTCTTAAATAGCGCCCTCATTATTCATACATTTTTGAAAACTTTTGAAATGTTTTTATGATAATAAAAAGATTGATATGAAATTTTTTTTTTTTTTTTTTTTTTTTTATTTTTATTTTTTACAGTACCGCATTATTTTGCCAGCTATAAGCCCTCTCAATTCACCTTCGTGCTACCTGATACGCCAATGCAAAGGGTTTAAATGTCTCTCGGGATAAAATACAATTAACTGCAAATTTAATTTACATATTTTATCCGTTCATCCATCGATGAAAAAATTAATCCCAAAAGTTAACTTTTTGGATTTTCTACAAGAATCATCTTGTAGGTCGTCGTGTCTGCCGTCACATTCATTTTCTTCTCCCCTCCTCACAAACATACTATCACATTGACAGGCTAGCGAAGTGCCAACTTTTCAAGATGTTTTGAAAATTACGGTATGTAAATGTAGATATCATCAAGGCCTTGACACTCCCCCGCCTACAGTATATGAAAGTTCAAGAAAAAACTAAGTTTCCTTGATAGACTTAGGGGATATATTTCGGAAACTTACCGTAACACACTATATGCTAAATTAACATCATGTATGCCTACATAAATTGTCTTATTAGCAGCGAATTCCTATCGCAGATAATATAGCTCATTACTTTAGTCCGATAATATTATGAAAATTATGTTGTGTTAAAATTTTAAAAAACATAGAATTAATCCTCAATAATCGGATCGATAATGATGATTTGGACGTTTTATATTCTCAAAGGCCTACCCCATCGATCATGCAAATTTGATCAAAGCCTACAATACGATTGTTGTTTATGGAATAATTTAGAGGCGTGCTTATTAAATCGTCTTTCCGAAACGTCAGGATTCGTATCTGGGTGAACTCCCTTCGGCTTCGGGGCCCTAGGCGAGCAGGGGACCTATAGGTGAGCAGTACCCCCAGACAAAAGGTTTTGTCCGCTCCGGATTTTTAGAACTATCAGTGCACATGGCAACCAATAGGCCTAAACAATGTATTTGTGTTTAAACCTCATTCCCACCATAGCGATTAATTCACATCAGCTATTTAATTTCATGATAACTTAAAACTGGTTTGCCGACGCACCATGACATTAGCTAAGGTAGCCTATAGGGCAGGTGTGCTGAAGGGCAATACCGATATGCTGATATGAAGTCATTCTCAGTAAAATACGTTTATTTAGTATGTTCCTCATGATCTTTTAACATGGCGTTGCAATTTAAACTTATAATTTGTGTACGAATTACATGCAAATATCTGCTTTTGTGATGCCGACAATGTCCCAGAATTTCCCCGGGGCAGCCAAGGCTAGCTAGGCCAGTCTGTGGCCTTCACCGCTAGGAAACTGTGAAATAAGTGTAAATATTTTTCATAATATACGTGTTTTTCTTATCATGAAGTTCAAAGTGTCTTCACACTTCCTCAGCTGACAGAAACGAGCAGTTCACGAAACTTGGAGACTGTTTAATATGGTTTCTAGTTTAATACGATCGTCATCGTCTGTCTGCCGTTGATTCAATTTTGGCAAGAAACTCAAATGAATTTAAATTTAGTACTGGTACCATGCATTGAAATCCGTGGAACTGAAAAATGATGTTACTCCTAATCTTATTAAACATTTTAATTCTGTTTTTGTTTTACTTAAAGACTTTGTCTAAATAATATGTGGTTCTGATTTACTTCGAATTAAACATTGCCTCTCCCTCCCTTCCGTTGTTGGTGAGGATGCGGTGAGTGCCTTGTCTACTTGGTAAGAAACTCTATGCCATAAAAACCTACATTACCTAATTCCAAAGTGAGCTCTCAGAATGGGAAATATTGCCTGAAATTCCTTTGTTTTCGTTATGTGTTTTAAAGGGTAAGTGTACTAGGCCTGCTATTTTTTAATAACAAAAAGTCCGCAAAATTTGACCTTCTGATTTGGTTGATGTCATTTGTCATTGGAATTTTAATACTTGTTTCATATCGGATTATCCGTCATTCTTGTAATTATGTTTTCGCAAACGTCTGCTTCAAAAGACGGGCACCTCATATTACAAACAGCAAGTCATGAGGCCTAATAGTTTGATCTCGTGTAAACCTGTGTTTATGTTGATTGTTTCTAATGAAAAAGAACAACTGTCCCAGTAAATGGTGTTCATAACTTTACAGATCATATGCAACCATAACTGGACGCCTTAAACAAGCGATCTATAAATCAGACACCGTATTAAAATAATTTAGCCTATCGAACTGTTCGTATGACGATAAAATAGAGACTACTACTGTACCATTGCCGATAATTAGATACTACTTTCGCAACAGTTGTATTGGGGCCCAGCAGGGCTTCAAAACTTTGCCGACAGGGTGTCCGACTGGGGGTCCGAACCAAGGGCCTATTAGTGCCTTGGGCATGATCGGAATAAAAAATCTCTGATAGGGTTTTATGGCTATGGCCCAAATTGTGTGGTTGGTCTTCTGGCCTAGAGTGCGGGTCTAGCTTCATCATTATCATCATCATCATTATTATTATTATTATTATTATTATTATTATTATTATTATTAGGCCTATTTATTTTTTTATATTATTATTATTATTATTATTATTATTATTATTATTATTTACAGTACAATTGCTATCATTATTATTACTATTACCATTGATTTGGAAGATATACGGTAATATATGTAAGTGAAAGTACTAAAAGTTCATGAAAAAACAACTACTCAGAGTACAGAGGCTAAACCATGGAGATGTCTTCTGTACTGAACCTGAAAGAAATTAAACAGTATGCCATGTTTTCAATTTTCAACAAGAATCAATCCCAAAACGGGTTTTGAATGTGGCATTATATTTGCTGTATGATACACACTTGCTAATTGTTAGATTTTTAACGTTGTTATTAATATAAACAGTGCGTTATTAATTTAGCGAATTAGTTGTTATAACGTTCAAACGTTTTTTGTAGGCGGTGCTCTTATTTCTTTACTCTTTCCAAGTCAGCCAATCACCTTTCTATGATCACTATTGACCAATCGGCGCCGAGAAATTCGATACGATTGTTCACCGGGAGGTGACACTACACGCGACTTCGAACCAAATGTGAAGTTCACATTATGGAGGTCCCTATAAAACGAAGTGGTAGAAAGCTTCCAATGTTAGAACTGGTCATTTTTTGACTGTGAGCTTTTAAGGTTTTTTTGCACGACGAAATAAAGCATTTGAAAGGAATTACTTAATCGATTTGTTGAGGACCGTTCGTTAAAGTTGCTGTGTGATAGGCCTATCCTTCTTTTTGGTGTCGAACAGGGGTACTTGCCATCTTCATGCCTATTGTTTACATTATTTATTAATATCTGGAATATTATTAACCTATCAAGTGTGCTGCACATAGATCAAGCAAACATGAAGATCGCTGCCTTTATAACTTTATTTTGCAACCATATTACTCTACTAATTGGATTAACCTTTTGCTTTCTAACGGTAAGAAAATGTTTTGGTTGGTTTTTATTTTGCCTCTTCAATGTTCATCATTATTGGCACCCGGACGTTTTGTTGACACAAATCTGGAATGCCTAGATTTACACTTTTTTTTTTTTTTTTTTTTTTTTTAAACTGGTAATTGCTCGTGGTGGTGGTAGTAGAATACAGTATATTTGTTGTAACCTTGTAGTGTAGGCCTAGGTGAATTGTGTTCATAGAGCGCTGCGTAGCCAGCTTGTAATGCTAATACACTGACTGTGTGTCCCATGAGGCGCTAAGCTAGACCCGGGGATCATTAGATCGCAGCGGTTAGGGTACCGTATGTATACTTATCAACTCGATGCTTAAGTCGTTTCTCACATTGTTTCCCTTTTACTTCGCTAAGACCGTGACGGAGTGGTTGATGAACTATAACAGATCGGAGCAGTCAGTGGCTTTTTCATTGGTATGCAAAAGCTATATGATTTCAATGACATATTTACACCATGGAGCTTACTGAGACACGCTCCAATAAAATGTACACCGTGTTCATCGGTTTATTTAGAAAGTGCTTGACTTGAATGAACCATGTTTCTACGATCGGTACACAGTCGCTGTGGGTGGCTCCCAGGACCCAGTGCTACCCTTGAAATGATCAATAGGCCTAAAGTATATGGCATTTGCGGCTGCACAACAACGAACTGCAGGAGGGAATTTCCGATATTTGCGTGTTTTCAAATTTACAAATCAGTTCAGGAAATGGGCTACTGTATCCTAAATCAAATCAGTCTATACCTCCTTGATCGAATGGTGTTGCTTTTATCAACACAATAGAATACTTTCTGTGAAACGCTGTAGTGTAGGCCTAACTGAGGCCTAATTATTCTTGAGAAAGAATGTTCATAATTAGAATAAAATCTAACAATTTTATTTTACCAAAATCTTGCGCATTTTTATATTGAATTTTGTTTTCCAAATGTGATGTAAAAGGACAGGTGGGTACAGTATTTTCAAATAATTTGAAATAACATAGCTTTGTGGAGGAAGGGGTTGGTGGGGACAGATAATTTCCCTCACTCATCTTCATTTTAGTTACAACCTACTCAGGTCAGATGAGTTTATTATTTTTTTTCAAATATTTATTATTGCTCTATCACTCAATGAAATGATGCTATCTGCCAAACTTTTCTCTCCTCCCAATCTTCCCACAATCATTTTATTTCCTTTCAAGCAGTGGCGTATCTAGGGGGTGTGCGGGGAACACCCCCCCCCCCCCCCCCCCCCAAAAACAGTTACTCACACCCGCCCAGGGGGTCAATTAGTTAAAAATCATCATGGTCAAGTAGTTAAAAATTAGACCTTTCTGGTCATTCATCACCTTTTATTGGAACATTGCATTCAAAATATATGTACCGTACTATATATTTCAAGTTACATCCAACATTATATTAGAATCTATAATAATAATAAATTATTATAATATTACTCATGATAAAATCTGGGTATTTAAATACATATTAATTTTTATTTTTTATTACCTGATGAAGCCAGCATTCACTGCTGGTTTATATATTGAAATTAATTTAATCTAGTCCTGAGTGCTAAATTCTAATTTGTCTTATTTTTTTAAATTTCAGATAAACTTAACAGAAAGTCTAAATACTAAAGAGCGAGACAACATACTACAAGCATTCAAGGGGTTTGCAACCTCTTCTGGGTCTGCACTCGCTTTAGAAGATGAGGGTAAGTGAAGCATCATTTTTCAAGATAGTTCACAGTCACAATGGTGACTCTTGTGATTGTTTCTGACCTTTGAACAACCTCACATTATTGACCTAATTCAAGATCTACCATAAACATAATAAACCATTGTCATAAACAATTGCACATTATTTACCCTATGTATCCTGTCTTCACAGATACTGTAGTGTATTAATAGACATCTTTGTATAACTGTTGCAAATTTATTTATTTTAGTATAAAAAGACATTCATTTCTACAGCCAAAATGGGTTCCATAATTACGTGGTTGAACACGTCACAATTTAAAAAAAATAAAACTGACATTGTATAACAAAAAATGCAGTTTTTTCAGCCTCATTTATGTATTTCAGGTAGCTGGAATCACCCACCCCTAGGTCATTTCATTAGTGAAAATACATTGCTGACATGCAAGGACCCCAACATTTTCCTGTGTCTCCGGCACCCAGGACTCGCTGGTACAACACTGCCTTACTAGTTAAGACTTTCTATGCATCTTATTTATATTGAAGAATATGATTCGACAATGGCTTAACAACCAGTCATGGGGCCCAGGACTGGGATGTGTTGGGGTACCATGTATTTTATTATTTAGTATTCACTCACAAAAGTGGAAAGGAGTGAACCCCATTTATGAATATCAAGGCAAACAGACTACATTATATAAGCAATGTCAATACAATAAATTGTGTGAAAATAGTATAGGAGTATTTTGGTGTGAATTTTATAGCTCCATGATCACACCAAGGATAACAAGTTGGAAGATGTGTTTCCAGTGGGGTCCTTTTTATGGTAAATAATCATTGTTTGAACTGCACCTGCACTTATCTAGTGGTATCCATTAATAACAATAATTAAAAAAAAAACATAATATTAACTTTAACCATGTACTCACTGTATTAAAATTTTGAATATTAAATGAAAGACTTGATTGTTTTCGTAGATAAAGTAAACAGTGGTTGATCCATATGTAAATGTAGGCTGTCAAACAAGCTGAGGTTTGGCCTTAATACAAGAAAACCCATATGCATGCCAGATGCTAAGGTGCTATATCCTAGTTTAAATGGCAATAATCATTGCAAACAATCAATTCAAATCGTTTAATAATATTCTTTATTAGTTATTTTAAAATTCATTTATTAAAAAAATGTTTGGAAATAGAGGAACATTTTGCTGTAGCCTTACCACAAACTAATTTTGTACTTAAATAACAGGCATGCTTTAATCTTTTGTCTTCTGGCCGAGTTGAGTGGCAGAGCTTAAAGGCAGGGGTGCTGCTAATTAATGCCTCAACTCCGGCTCTCCCATAGTGTCCGATTAGTAGAACCATGTCTTCTCTGATAAGAACAATTGCAACATTTGAAAGACAATCCCTAGGCCACCAAAGGTTTATCAATTGAGACCAGGTACTCTAACAACCAAATATGTGTGGGATTTGAGGTGTATGTACTCGCGTGTGTTTCCATACATTGGACTAAAACAAATTGAATCTAAATTCAAGTCAGGACTGAAAATTGCTGTGATGGGGATCTACTTGTTAACATACATTCAAATCTTCCAGGTTTTTCAAAGAAATTCAGAGACTATACTCCCTTTTCCTGGTGCTAAATACCATGTTCTCCTTCCTTTTAAAAAAATAAATCTTCCAGTTGTTTTGTTTTGTCTCTGTTATGGTTGATAATTTGTGACTTCCCTAACGAAATGCAACCAATGTCGGTCCAAAGCCAGCTCATGCATTTTTGGGTAGAGACTGCCTGAATAAAATATTTGCTGTTGATTCACTTGATCTTAGCGTGAAGGAAGATCTGAAGGTGTCCCATGTCTTCTACATCCTCCTATTTATTTTTTATTGCATAACAGATTTTATTCAGTTTTGATAGGAATGTACAATGTTTGTTTACTGTACTATCTACTACACTAAGGCAAAATTTCTTTTATGCCTTGTTTAGCGAACCCACAACGGTTTTTCTTTATTTTATTTTATTTTTAAAAAGTCTCGTCTAACTTAGCTTAAAAACACACTACACTATCAAGTAGTGTCAGCAAGAATCTCTGGTTTACCTTGATCCATCCAGGGTAGCATTCTACTAGATTGTGCATCCTTAATTCATCATCTTGGCATCTTGGTCTCATTATAAAATCACATATCCATAAAAAACATTAAATAGCTCTTAAGGAATACTATTAAGTTTTTTAAGTTAAGAATTTCAAGGCATGTAGCCTACTGTCTGTCTGCCTGTTTGTCTGCTAATACAAATTCAATTAACTGGTACTGTAATATTGTTCCCACTTGGTACAAAATTTACTTTTTTGTCTGTATTATTTCAATTATACCTGGCATCATAAATTTGCAAAAAAAAAATGTTGATATCTTAAATATGGTTTAAAATTGGCAAATTAATTTACTTTTAAAAGAATTTGTTAAAGCTGAGTACCGCTAAGACTGACTTGATAGCTGGAAATTGCTATATTGGTTTACCACATTTTTTCAAGACTGTAAGCTGATTTTATTTACAAATAATAAATACTGTCAATCATCCATGATTCTTAAAAGTGAAAAAAGGTACTGTACAGTATACCTTTTGCTTAAGTTATTATAAGTTGCTTAAAAACTTTCTTTGAACACAGAGGGCGCCAATTATCAGACCTCAAACTTCAATACACTGAAGAGGATAAAGATGAATAGCATTTTTTTGGCATTCAAAACAGACTGTGATATGACATCTTAAATTAAATTTACATTTTATAAGAAAATAACAACAATAAGAAAGACTTTCTGTTGCATTAAATCATATATTAATATCTGTGTTTAAATGATGCTTTTATCAAAAATTGTGTCTGAAGAATGTTTAGCTTTGTGTAACATTATTTGCATTGTACAGAACAACAACATTTTGAAAATTTAATTTTTGAAAAAAAAAAACCCCAAATGGGAAAAAGTAAATTGTTATATTTATTTTTCATTATAAAAAAACCAGATACCTGTAGGAAATGCTATAGCCAGCTATTGGGATAGTTGGGACAGTCCCACACAAAGAATGAGTCCACAATTTTAAAAATGGGTCCAAATTATGTAATTTTATGCATAAAATGGGTCCACTTTAAAAAAAATATGTCTAGATTTGTCATATTTAGCTTAAAATGGGTACAATTTAAGAAACTGGGTTCAGATTTTTCATATTTTTGCGTAAAATGTGTCCACATTATTTGAATTTACGCGTAAAGTGGGTCCACCCTGATATTTTACCGTACTGTTTAAAAATCCTGGCTACGGCATTGCCTGTATGTATTACCTGTAGTTTTCCATTAAGTTTAATTAAATTTATGCTTGAAAGTGGTGTCAGAACTGTTATGTGCTGCAGCTACAATAGTAATTCCAGCAGGCAAAACTATCTATTTTTAATCTTGTTGCGGAATCTATGACATTGCACATTGCTGATTTCATTGTGTAAATGTCTATGTCTAATCTTGGAATTTCAGGGTTTTCAAAAAACAGTTCTCTCAAAATGCACAGACAGAATTTCGAACAAGAAATCAGACTGATTCTTTCTTGTGACATATTATTATACACCTGTATTTCAAACATCAGTTGTAGTTAATTAAATGGGAAAAAAATGTCATTAGATTGAATTTGACTGACATAAATGTTAAGTGATAGACAGTTGCAGATATCACTGAACAGGAAATTCCACACAATAATAATGATAAAAAAGATCTTCTCTATTTTAGATTGTACAACCAATTTATGGTGTATTCATAGCCATTGATATGCTCCTTCCATTGTTTTGTGCCTTGCGTAAAGTTGATGTATGGCGAGTAAAATGGCCAAGCGGTTAAAGCAGTGGCGCTGCAGCCTACAGCCATAATATCGGCGCTGGTTCGAAGGGCATGCTCGCCTATGCTTCTGGAGGTGGAACAAGTCTTCTCGGAGAAGGATTATAAAACCGTAGGCCCAGTGTACACATTGGCTCATGTGTACTATAAAGAAACCAGTGCATCTTTCGAGATGAGCAGGGGTTACCCCGGTGTACTGGTTCATCTCACAGCCCCTACCATTGTGGACTAGATGGTGCACCCATGGGTGA
>NW_022730737.1:130427-179416 GCF_011630105.1 Anneissia japonica | reverse complement strand
CTGCTAAGACAGACTTGATAGATGGAAATTACTATATTGGTTTACCACATTTTTTCAAGACTGTAAACTGATTTTATTTACAAATAATAAATACTGTCAATCATGCATGATTTTTAAAAGTGAAAAAAAGTTACTGTACAGTATACCTTTTGCTTAAGTTATTATAAGTTGCTTAAAAACTTTCTTTGAACACAGAGGGCGCCAAGTATCAGACCTCAAACTTCAATACACTGAAGAGGATAAAGATGAATATCATTTTTTTGGCATTCAAAACAGACTGTGATATGACATCTTAAATTAAATTTACATTTTATAAGGAAATAACAACAATAAGAAAGACTTTCTGTTGCATTAAATCATATATTAATATCTGTGTTTAAATGATGCTTTTATCAAAAATTGTGTCTGAAGAATGTTTAGCTTTGTATTACATTATTTGCATTGTACAGAACAACAAAATTTTGAAAATCTAATTTTTGAAAAGAAAAAAAAAACCCAAATGGGAAAAAGTAAATTGTTATATTTATTTTCCATTATAAAAAACCAGATACCTGTAGGCAATGCCGTAGCCAGCTATTGGGATAGTTGGGACAGTCCCACACAATTTTTCTAATGGGTCGACAAAGAATGAGTCCACAATTTTAAAAATGGGTCCAAATTATATAATTTTATGCATAAAATGGGTCCAGTTTAAAAAAAAATTGGTCCAGATTTGTCATATTTAGCTTAAAATTGGTACAATTTAAGAAAATGGGCTTAAATTTACGCGTAAAGTGGGTCCACCCTGATATTTTCCCGTACTGTTTAAAAATCCTGGCTACGGCATTGTCTGTATGTATATTACCTGTAGTTTTCCATTGAATTTATGCTTGAAAGTGGTATCAGAACTGTGCTGCAGCTACAATAGTAATTCCAGGCAGGCAATACTATCTATTTTTAATCTTGTTGCGGAATCTATGACATTGCACATTGCTGATTTCATTGTGTATGTCTATGTCTAATCTTGGAATTTCAGGGTTTTCAAAAAACAGTTCTCTCAAAATGCACAGACAGAATTTCGAACAAGAAATCAGGCTGATTCTTTCTTGTGACATATTATTATACATCTGTATTTCAAACAACAGTTGTAATTAATGAAATGGAAACAAAATGTCAGTAGATTGAAGTTGACTGACATAAATGTAAAGTGATGGACAGTTGCAGATATCACTGAACAGGAAATTCCACACAATAATAATGATAAAAAAATCTTCTCTATTTTAGACTGTACAACCAATTTATGGTGTAGTCATAGCCATTTATATGCTCCTACCATTGTTTTGTGCCTTGCGTAAAGTTGATGTATGGTGAGTAAAATGGCCAAGCGGTTAAAGCAATGGCGCTGCAGCCTACAGCCATAATATCGGCGCTGGTTCGAAGGGCATGCTCGCCTATGCTTCTGGAGGTGGAACAAGTCTTCTCGGAGAAGGATTATAAAACCGAAGGCCCAGTGGATACACATTGGCTCATGTGTACTATAAAGAACCCAGTACATCTTTCGAGATGAGCAGAGGGTTACCCCGTTGTACTGGTTCATTTCACAGCCCCTGCCATTGTGGACTAGATGGTGTACCCATGGGTGTATGCAAGGTGGGGAGGTCGGGAAGGTCAATTTTCAAAAGTCCACATTTTTTCCAAAGACATTTTTTTCTAGGGCCTTTTCACAATGACATAAATGAAAAAGCATTGATGAGGTACCACCAATGAGTCCAAAGACCTTGCCAATTGCGTGAAGTAATCTATCTCAATTCCTAGCAATTCTGAAACTGAGCCTGCCATCCGCTTCAAGCTGGTGGGGCTGTAATCGATTTTCTTGTCTCCCACTGAAAAGGTCCAAAAAATTATGATCACGACCCACCAAGAAAAAAACCTGGATACACCCCTGCCGCCTTCTTGGCCACGATGACACGTCAACGGGAATGCCACTGCAATGCCAGTCATGCACAAATTTTACAGCCCTGGAATAGACACTCTAGTAAACATTCCTTGGTGATGAATCTGCAATAGTTTATTAGTATGTTGTTAGCTGTATGATTTATGGCTAAAGCCTGCTTTTGAAGCTTACTGTAGAGCATTGCTATAAGTGGGACAATAAGAGATTTTTCCACAAACAAATACTCAATATTATTACCTTGTTAATACAAAATTTTTAGATTTAGAAATTCACCTACATCCACCTACTGATTGCCTTTTCCTTGTTCTATAATCTTTGGTCACACATGTTCCTTATTTCATAGGCCTACTGTATATCTTTCACACTATTATCCCAGAACTTTATTACACATCTATTAACACATGATAATTCAGTATACTATATCCCTGGGCTCTATGTTCTCACATGGGTCAATTCCTGATCGTTGCTGTTTTATTACTAATAATATGCTTATACAGTAATATGAATGGGTGTTTACTTAATACCAAAACAATTTAAATGAGACAGGGTTGGCACAGTTGGACACAGGGTCTGTACTGCAGATACATGCAACGACCACCTGAAAAAAATCTGAGTGATTGCTTGACAGCAAATGGCAGCTACATGGAATTAGGAATTTGCATAGTGGATAAAGAATAGGAAAGAAGTTACATGGCAGGTAATCTACAGTGTATAGTGGGGCGTAGGCTTGTTTTCTCCTGGGGGTTGCGAAAAATGAGAATGTGGAACTATACCTTTTATTTGTTTATTTATAGTACTTTATACTTGTTTTATTTAAATTGTTATTTGCCATTGGCATCCCTGTTACATGTTGCTCTTTTGGTGATGCCTACATTTGATGGAAATAAATGTTACAATGACTGAATGAATGAATGAATGAAAATCCCAGAATGCGGAACTAAATCTTTATTGCAAAACTTAATCCTCACTTTTAGTATTTTAACCCACTTAGTGGAACTAATTTGCTTCCAAGGGGATGGATGTGCATCAACACCCTTCCCCCTCCCAGCCTATGCTCATGTAGAGGATGGAGTAACTTGGTAAAAGATAGTGGCTAATGTTATTGGGAAGAGGTTACTCAGGGGCGGATTTAGTGCCCCCCCCCCCTTTTGGAGGTAAAAAAAGAAAAAAGAAAGAAAAAGAAAAAAATGATAGCCCAGAACGCTTCAAATGTTATTTTTGGGCGTCTAGAACACAAAAATTTCGCGGGGTATGCCCCCGGACCCCGTAGGACATTGTTGTCTCAACCGGCCCAAATTTGGGCCCCTCCCCCCTTTTGGACATCTCTGGATCCGCCCCTGTTACTGGGTGACTAATAGGAATGGAAAGAGGAACTTGCAGCTGAATGGTAGCTAATGGAGTGAAGGAGATGCGTGCCAGCTAATAACATTTGGAAGTGTTGACTTGGCACCAAACTGCAGCTGTTGGAAACTGAATGGGTACATCAAGTGGTGGCAAATGGGATTAGGTGTGGTAAATCGATAGGTGGGGGCTAATGGTGTACAGTAAAGGAGGGTTAATTTGAAAGCAAATGGAAAATTATGTAAAGTAACAATGTTAATAATGTCTGCCTTTTACCTGATATTGTACACATTAGTTTAGTTTCTTGTAAATTAGGAATTCAGATGTATGGCATTACTGTATATATTTTGTTTGAAAATAATTTTTTGCAATGTAACACTTAAGTAGGTTTAACTGTATGAATCACAGAACTGTAAAATCTTCAAATTGAGTTGGGAATTAAATATAAATTTTTATTTCCTTTGTATATTTTGAATATAAGATACAATATGATAACTTAATGCAGCTCTGGTTTTTATATGCTTCATGTTCATCAATATGATAATTAGTCATTCTATTTGCTAGTATCTGTTTTATAATTGTGATGTTGATTTTATGTCTATGATGAATTAAACCTAAATTAAATATAGTTATTATACACTTCACAATTCAAAACACATACAAAGAACAAAATAGAAGTTTTATAAGAGATAGGATTGCTCATTGTTAAAAAAGAAATGTTTTATCTTTGATAATCAACTTTACTTCAACATGCTAGCCTATTCAACAAAGAGGGATGTTATTCTGCAAACATAGTCATAGAATACAGATTCATTTAATACAGTATGTGAATTCCATAATAATAATATAATAACTTTATTTGAAACAAGCTTTTAAAAACAACGGCACACGCTCTTGCGGTGCGTTCGTAAAAGTAACATTCAAACAATACAATACATATACAATACAGAATAAGACTAATACAATAAAAATGCTAAAAGATTGCACAAAAATTGAGTATTTGCACGAGTCATCACTCAAAACGCCCATTTAAAAGTTAAGCACTCCCATGATAGTGTGCAATACTTATTCTGAATTTAGGTCTCAAATATTCAAATTCTGCAGCCCATCTTAATCTAATGGCTTTCCTTTGTTGCTGTAAATAATTTGCTGAGGTGTGGCAGACCTACGTTTTTTAATTTTGAACGTAAGAATGACAAAGTATTATATTGGTTTTTTTTTCTTGAGAGACAAATGTTTGCTTGTTACTAAGCATCTCAACTGTCATCACACATTGATGTTTTTTTTTTTTCTTTTCACATGCATAGCATTTTTGACATACACAGCAATTGCTTGAAAGGATGGATGGTTTGCTACCGTCTCAAATACAGTGATACTACCATTAACCAAAAAATATCATAATTAACCCTTACTTTCCATTAGTTTCATGCAGGTTCAGCCATCAACTTTGCTACCATTAGCTTCGGGGGTTAAACAACATCAGCCCTGTTTTTACAAATTGTAACATTCTGTACTGCTATAGGGCGAAAGGTGCATATTCGTTTAATGAAGATGGAATTGTCACATTCCATGAGTGGAAAAGTAAGAGGTAGACAGGGTAGGTTACCAGTCACCTTAATAACTCCCCATGGCGAGAAGATCAGCTGTATGTAATACAAGATGGAAGTGTTGGTCAACTGATTTGAAATACAAGATGGATCAACTGTCGTTCCTACTAGATTTTAGTTAAAGCATCATAATTGAAGAACGTAGGTTGCTGGGTTAGGTGTCAATAATAATAAACATGACTAATTTCTGTTTACAATATCCTGTTGTTTATTGCAGGATAACTGGCTACATTAGAGGAGTTTTTATACATTAGCAATGGATATAGGATGTATTTTCTTGTACGATGCTTATAAACTATGCTTCCACTGCAATTACCTTGCATGCGCAACAAGTTTTTTTTTTTTTAATTGATATCACCCCAAACAAGGCCTGGAAACCACTTGTAAGTAAGGGGTTACAGTACATTCTTGTTCTGTTTTTGTATCAATAGCCCCTTTCAGATAGACGTCACCGCAATATTGCAGTAAGCATGGCAGCATAATAACCGGTCTATAATCTTCATACAGTGCCTTTATTACTGCAGTATTGCGGTAATCCAACGCTTTTCTGTCTGGAAGGGTTCTATAGAATGGTTTAAAACACAGAGGGCACAATTTTTTGTTTGCATTTTTGTCAATATGGCGCCCGATCAAACCATACAGCTGTTGCTGTGTAACTGTAGTTGTTCCAAGGGCAGTACCTTTTTCTTTAGTGTAGAAGGGCTGATGACTGTCGTCTATTTGCTGTTTTATGCCACCTTCCTCAAAGTGTACAAAAAATAAAATAAATAATATTATGTAAACTTTCTTGTTGACGAAGAATGGGAGCTTTATTTTTGACAACACACGAAAGGAAGTGAAAAAATTAAATACCATGTCCGTTCTCAACTTTAATCTTGGTTGTTTCAATGCATAAATAATGCACATGCCGTGTTCATTGCCGCAATACCCTTTCAGACAAAGCAAGCCAGTAACCGTTAATGCAATATTGCAGCAATATTACTAGGGTGCGAAGTGGTCTAAAGTAAGCAGGCATATTGGCGTATCGACCCTTTTAGACAAAAACCCATGCCGGCGTGCTTACTGCAATATTGCGGTATTGCAGCTCTGTCTGAAAGGGGCTGGCTATTTATGCTATGAAAGTGCATTTAGGTCTGGTTGAGAATGGTCAGTGTGGAGTTCTCAACCACAAGTTCGATAACCAGAATGGAAACTGCCAAATTGCCTTCCCCTATTACTTATAGTATACTAGATTTGAATTCTGATTTGATTACAGCAGTACATTGACAAGTATAGAACCTACATTGCACAAACCTTAGTGTTTAATTTTACGAAAGTATTTAGTCATGCTCATGACATGTAATGATAGGATTGGACTATTTGTACTGTAACACCAGTTTAGCCAACTGATAGTTATTATCTTTACCTTCACTACTTTCAGCGGTTGTTCTGTTAGGTTGTAGTGTTGATGTCTTTTGTCATTTGCTTTGAATCTCCTCCAAAGTTAAGTCATAGTTGTTAGTAGATAGTAGGTCTAATGGTGACAACACATTGAAAGAAAAGATAAAATTGAGTTTATTTTATTGCTTTTATAAAGCATTGTAGCTTATTCTGTCAATTCACAGCAAATATTTGACATTTTGTACCAATGGACGCCAGGAAATGTAACCCAGATTATCTGGCCATAATACCTCAAAATGAAAATTCTTTTATACCATAGTTGTGCACTTTAGTTTTCTAGGAAATCTTTGTAAATGTGTGACAGGTGTCGGAAACATCAGCCTATCATCTGACAATGGTACACAAATATGATGGTGCCAAAAGTACCAGATGCCTAATAAAAGCTCAAAACATTGGTTAAAGAATCATTGTATACAAAAGAGCAACAGTTCTCAGTCTGCTGGTGGTATGTCACTGTAATGTGCACTGAACCGTGGAGATTCATTGTTAATGTTGGTGCCCAGTTCAATTCTATCTGCTGCTAAAATGCAGGCAAAAGGTGCACTTATTAGGGGGGGGGGAACCCCAAAATGAAGGGGGGTCCGGGGGTCCTTCCGGGAAAATTTTGATTCCTAGATGGCTGGAAATGAGTTTTCCCGACTTTTGAGGAGTCTGTTAATGACCTTTAAGTTATTCAAAATTCAAGGTTCTTCCTTCCCCCCCCCCCCTTTTGAAAAAGGTCAGGTAATTTTATCTCATTCTTTGGGCCTATACATAGACAAAAAAGAATCAAAGACATAGGTAATATATTGTTATATTCCAACAAATATTGAGAAGTTGGATATTTAGTTTTTCTTCTCATGGATCGATGAACCGATAGGCCTGAAGAACGCACTTTCATACATAAATTATTACAACATCGAACCAAAAACAGTGTGTATACAGTAATTTATTTAATTGAAGACTAGTTAGGCTAAGCCTAGTTTGTCTGATCTGCCAACATATGCCTAGGTAGGTTAGCATGCCTTTTGTAAGCCAGGACCCAGTAGTATTTTGTTACGTTACTTCACAGGGGGGTTCGTCTGAATCCCCCTGAACCCCCAAATGCAATGGCTCCTTGTACACATTAACAAACGCAGTACACTTCGAAAAAGAGATTGTCTCCCATGCACTGCCCAAACGCTAGCTGAATGACCCCAATTCAGACTTTTGTGGGTTATCCTTGCCAGTGTCACAAGAATAAATCCAATACAATCAAAGCATTTGTTAATATGTGTATAAAAAATCAGCAGGATTTGTGTATAATATGGGTCTTAACTGTGCTATTATCAACTGCTTCCCACCGAGATTATGCCCAAAAAATACATTTATATCTATTCGATATCTACTTTAAAATACTGCGGCTTACTGTTTAACACTGAGATAAAACCTGAAATATCGCACTACGTGAGTTAAATTCAATTACTTTTGCTATTACAGCAAGGCTTTTATAGGCCTTAACACAGAATTTTAAAAATAAAGAGTATTGACTTTCAGATAATTCCAAATTCAATCTTCTTGAATTTCAGAAATGCTCACTTTTATCTATAATAGGAAACTGGTGCTAATTCGACCATTTGTAAAGTTACCCCACTAAGTTATGTAATGCTAAACTCAGACATTGTTATAAAAAGAATTCGAAATACACTTCACTCATCACTCAATGTGATTAGTGTATTAGGAAAAAACCCACACTTGTGTGTCAAGTGTTAAATAGGATTTCTTTAGAAGTTTGCATCACATTGCTGAGATTTAGCTCTATATGGGATCCAGCCCGTACTACAACCTTTCTTTATTGTTGTTTTAAAATTAGGCTTATGAAGTACCATCATTTAAATTATTAAAACAAAAGCAAATAGTGGCTGCAACAGTTGTTGCAGCTATTTTTCGATTCTGGTTCTAATTGGAGTCAGGAGCTTGAACCCTACCATGTTCAATTCTCATGTGTTTTTGTGCGAAACACTTTTCACCTACGTTTGTGTCTCCACCTGGGATTAATTGAGGGAACCTGATAAATGTGGTAGTGAATGTATCGGTCTGTGGTACTGATAGGTGTCCTCTGCAGCTCAGGAATGGAGGAGGATTTGTGCTCATTATATTAATCCAATGAGTAAGGTAATAATCTTTCACAAGAACAAAAAGACTGCGATGGATGGATGTTATAAGTAGGGAGATGCACCTTGAAGGATGTACTGTATGCTGTAAAATGGTATGTGCCTGGAAGGATGATGTTCTAGGACAGCTATTTTATGTTGTGCTCATGAACGTTATGTACTGTAATAAGGGTGGGTTAGTGTCCACATTTCAGAATGCTCTTTCTGTGCAAAGTTCAAATGAGAACTTGACCAAGATCAGACTAAGCTAAAACCATTAACCCTTCTGAGGACTCAGACAGTCACATTACAGTATATTAAAAATCTTAATGGACGACCTGATAGCTCATTAACAAGGCCAGTTGCCAGCTTAATTAAATTATCTTTATAATTTGACAGCTTATCCAAATATTGGTGTGATATATATCATTTTGCTAAAGTAGATATAAATTAAAGTAACTGTAATTAAAATGAGATTACCTTGATAATGGGGATAGTGATTATTGGTGGAAGTTGTGTATTTCAAAGGCGTTTAGGGTGATTGACAGTGATTGTCATTTAGTGTCAATGAATTTGCTGTAGGCAATTATTACCAAGTCCCAAGTTGGAAGAAGTGACTTCAGGGAGATGTGGTTAAAAAAGCTAACTCTTAACATATTAATTTTATTTTGCTGGCCATGGTGATAACAGTTGGCATTGACTTCCTTGAAAATTCATGCAAATAATGAATTTGCAGGAGATGGGCTATTTTCCAGGAGATTGTTGCTTAATTGCAGGCCGTCCTGATTTCTGAGAGATTCCTGCAACCTCCGGGAGACTTGGGACCCCTGCAAGGTTATGTGTCTATAATAATGTTATTATTATGAATAACAAAACTTAAATATTTAAAAAAAATAGTTTTATATTTATATTATATCATATATTACTTATTGCATGTATGTACCTAATACCAAATTAGAAAATGAATGGAAGATTCCATTCATTTATTTATGAATTCATTCCTTACATATACATAACATGTTATCTTTCCATATTTATTCATTTATCCATTCATTCATCCATTTATTCATCCACCAATAATGATAATTCATTCATATTGCACAAATTCCCTTAAAATACATTCTAACAATAAAATAGATAAGAATACAAATTTACAAAATAAAAGAGAAGTTAATATTAAGGGGAGCTAAAATTCTAGAAAACTAAAATTCAACAGCATTTTAAAATTGCATCACAGTGAAAGTTAAATAATAAAAGTCAAGTTGGCAGGAAATTTAAAATTGAAATAATCAAATCTGCAACAAGCAAAAATAAAAAGATGAGTAAATAGATGATCCATTGTCTATCTATTCATCAATCCTTTCTAATTCAGAAATATATAAATAATCTTCAATATTCTCTTTTGTATTACAGTACTTGCTTAGATGTGATACAATGATAGCATGAAGGTATTATACCTCCATGATGATAGCAAGGGCTTGGCCAGACTCATAAAAATAGTGTTGGTCTTAACAGTGGAATAAATCAATAAATGTTGGTAGGGCTGGAATGTTGCCTAGCATGCAAGGACTAGCAGAAGCTGTTCATGTGATGATTTAATATTCTTAAGCCTTGACTTGTCAGCCCATGTGTCAGTCACTTGATCCCATACAAGTAGGGGCTGTATCCAAGGGATTAATTTGACGAAAGCCGGAAAGGCTTTGAGAACCTTTGCTGCTGGTGACATTTACCAGAAAAATTGTTTAAAATAAAATATTTAAGTTTGAATGTTTATTGAAGATGGGATGAGGAAATCGATTCGTGTAATAAATATTTTGCCTGTTAGTTTTATACTGAAAATTGAAATGTACTGTAATAATATGGAATTTGACATTTTTAAATGCCTGTGGTTTGTTAAACTATATATTTTTTTATAACATTGATTTTTCCTCCATTGAGCTGTCATTACATTTTTTACTATATATATATTATTTGGCTTGACATTCATGACCAGTTTACAGTCTACTAAATTTGTCAGAAAACGCAGATCAGCAAACCCATTGGTGGATCTAAAGGGGGTCCTTGGGCAAAAAAAAAAAAAAAAAAGAAAAAAAAAACAAAAAAAATCCAGACTTACCTTTTCAGGACCTGTGAGCTGAAATTTTTTGTTTTTGTTTTTTGTTTTGTTTTTTTGTTACATTGAGAAGCTCATTTCCCGCCATTTAGAAATCAAAATTTTTCTGGCCGCCCTCCCCCCCCACTTTCTTTTTGGGGTTCATCGATTCATGGAAAAGAAAATACGTACATGCAACTACTCAATTTTTTTTTTTGTATGCATACACACATAATAGGTCTATTTACTGTACAATACGATACAATTTTGGGGTTTTTTGGAATCATTTTGAATCCCCCTCTAAAGTACAACCCAGATCCGGCCCTAAAACCTTACAATGACCCCATTGAGTCTATGACAGTAAACTAACTTTTCTCATCTTGCTGACAATGGACCGCACCGCTAAGCCTCGCCACTTGGATATTGTTGCTAAGGTCCCACCTTAGCAACTATTAAAAAAAACAGTAAAAATCACGCAAACACGTGCGTTTGTCGGACAACACGTGTGTTTGGAGGAAGAGACGCATATTCCTGGCCGTATTCTGAATGGTCAGTTGTTTAAGTTTGATTCACTTAGTGCATTGTAGCTAGTTGGGTAGATAAAAGATAACAATATAAGAAGTTGGACATGTAAGTGGAGAGAGCTAAATCATAATTAAAGGCTTACATATATTTTTATTTGGGAGCACACTTTTTTTTATATAAGAACCAGTAAAATTTTGCCCAGGCTTAGTGTTCTTACTTTTTTGTCGATTCAAGCTCAAAATGTTCTTATTGTGTTCTTATTTTGACACATTTTTCAAACATTCAAAAATTATCATTGTACAGCAGTATATTACCGTACGGTACTGTATTATAGAGGGTATTATAGTCACACCTACTGCAAATAAGGTACTTACAGTATATGATCTGTCTCTTATACACATCTAGATGTGTATAAGAGACAGCATAATAGGTCTATTTACTGTACAATACGATACAATTTTGGGGTTTTTTGAAATCATTTTGAATCCCCCAATAAAGTACAACCCAGATCCGGCCCTGAAACCTTACAATGACCCCATTGAGTCTATGACAGTAAACTAACTTTTCTCATCTTGCTGACAATGGACCGCACCGCTAAGCCTCGCCCCTTGGATATTGTTGCTAAGGTCCCACCTTAGCAACTATTAAAAAAAACAGTAAAAATTACGCAAACACGTGCATTTGTCGGACAACACGTGTGTTTGGAGACGCATATTCCTGGCCGTATTCTGATTGGTCAGTTGTTTAAGTTTGATTCACACTGGCTTTTTATCTTCTTTAAATTCTTGTATATATAATAAATAGTAATTTTGTTTTTAGCTGTCTCTTATTTTATTAATGTAAGTGTTTTCATGGTTTTTTTTTAAACATATACGCCTGTATTTTAATAGCTCCATGCTTAGATGAGTTAAAAATATACATGTTGTCCTTTGTACAATATTCAATACAACCTTTTAATGGGAAACTGTAAATTCAAGCAGCAGGCTTTGTTTGCTTTTTAACTATACAAGTCTTGTCTATCTTAATACTTCAAATAAATAACTCTTGTTTCTCCCTATATTATTGAATACAATGACTACAGTGTGTGTGTGGTAACAAGTTGTAAATTATCTTTAATTGGTAGGTCAGATCACAGGATTAATAGTCACTAGCATTCATTCATGCTCAGTTGATGTGCTGAGTATGTCCTGGATTACTACAAACACATGCCAGAAAAGATTTTCAAGAAACAACATTACATATGAAATTTTTCATTAAAATTTACTGTAAATTATGCTTTAGTATGGTTTTGTTCCAATGTAATTATTGCGGTAGTTATTGTGCTGATCATGATAATGAATGTTTTTAATGTCAATGAAAAAATTATATTATTTTCTGTTGGAAAGTTAGCTAATAGACAATACTGAACTAAATCTCATTCTGATATGAGGATTAGGTGTTTGGTCATGAAAAAAAATCCTTTAACATCTACATACAATCATACAGAAAACATAAAATCTACAGAAAGACAATGGGAACTTTATTACTTAAAATCGCTTTTACATTTGCACTAACCAAAACTTGATTTTTAATGAGATGAAAAGAATTACTATAGCACTCTATATTCTGATTGAGTTTTACTTATTTTTTTTTCTTTTAGATTATCAAATAGTTATACCATTCCAAGTTAATAGCAAAGGTAGCTATCTGTCGCACAATCTGTATCCATCCCGTAAGAGGCGTGGTTTATCGGATGATGGGAAAGCCAGTGCCGTCCATTATAAGGTAGAGGGATTCGGTGAGGAATTTCATCTAGAATTGTCAATCAATGATGATTTAGTAGCACCTGGATTCGCTGTGCAGAGGAGGAAAAATGGTAACAGCATTATGGAGGAATACATTCCAGAGATAGAGAACTGTCATTTCAGCGGTCATTCAAGACATCATGAAGGATCCAAAATTGCTGTCAGTCTTTGTAATGGTCTGGTGAGTGCACATTAAAAAAATATTGTTTTTGATGTAGTTCCTGTCCTAGCTTCAGGGCTTACCGCTGCTCCCCGATATTCCATCAAGCCGAATTTGATGAATTTGTAGGTTTGTATTTTGATTCTAGAGGTCCCGGGGCACCCACTTCAAGAATTTTTTCCCCCTAAATGCCTGGATATGCCATGTCTACCACTTTAGGGTATTAACTAAAATTCTGTTACAAATCTACAAATTTTCTCGTCAATAACATCCACAAGAAGCCAATAGAATAGTGATAGAAACTGTCATGGTGATGTAGAAGTGTGTACTGTACTTGGTTGTTTTGTTTTTTTTCTTTTATCTTATCTGACAGTTCTTGGTAAAGTGTTAGTGCATTGTAGCTAGTTGGGTAGATAAAAGATAACAATATAAGAAGTTGGACATGTACTGTAAGTGGAGAGAGCTAAATTATAATTAAAGGCCTTCATATATTTTTATTTGGGAGCACACACTTTTTTTTTTATATAAGAACCAGTAAAATTTTGCCCAGGCTTAATGTTCTTACTTTTTTGTCGATTCAAGCTCAAAATGTTCTTATTGTGTTCTTATTTTGACACATTTTTCAAACATTCAAAAATTATCATTGTACAGCAGTATATTACCGTACGGTACTGTATTATAGAGGGTATTATAGTCACACCTACTGCAAATAAGGTACTTACAGTATATGATTTGTTGGATTTTTTATTTAAAAAAAATAATCTCATTTTACATTCCCTCAGCCTCAGTTTGTTCTTAATTTTTAAGCAATTTCAACCTCAGTTCATAAGAAAGTGTATACATTGCTTGAAGTTTTGGGTCTTAAGCATGACGACGGCTTGAGGATTACCTCAAATGCGCGAGTCTCATGTCCAATGCATGAGACTTGGTAGGTCCACCTTATACAAGGTTTTGCAACGTTATTTGCATTGGTCAGGATTTCTGACACAATTCTAACTTGTATTGCAATGCCTACATATAAACCTCTATGGGTTTAAGTTTAAGAAGTCACGTGATGAAAAGGTAATGCATAATGATTGTTAAATTTAAGTTGTATTGCACTTATGAGTAAAAAATGAAACACAAACTTCAAATTCAAATGTAATTGCACCTGTTAGTTAATTTAGATGAAATTGCTTTAATACATAGTATGACTTTAAACTTCACCAAAATTCTCTAAACTTAATTAAAATACATTGTTGTTTGTAATAGGTGATCATATCTTGGCCGCCGTTTTGTAAAAGTGCATTAACATAATATAGCAACATTGTGAAAATGTCCAAACCATTATGCACTACAAAAGCCACACACACATAACTAGTCAGAGTCATATGAAGTTCAAGGTTAAATATTCTACATTTAAATAGTATAAATGACACAGAATTGTACTTTATTTAGTTTTGGTAAAAGTTCAGTTGATCATATTCTCTGTGAGTGATGTCAGGACAATTCAGCAATTGATTATAATGACCCAGTCTTATGTTATTGTCAAATGTTAGACTACTCAAGAATTATTAAAAAAGATAGATATTAGGTTACAATATTTATACAATTTGTATTTTGATTTACAGATATTACCAGTGCCAAAATCATGACTTTATTTGAATACTTATGGTAAAACTGAAAAATAATCCGATATCCCTACTTTTGCTACATTTTTAAGGTAGGGAAATCAAAATTCAAAATATAAATAAGGGAATGTTGAATTTCTAGACTGTATATATCCTATGGCAGAGGTATTTGCGATAGCATCAATACATTTCTGCAGCACTCTATTCTCTTAGAGAGAAGATATTACAGATGGAGGGTCCAGATCACTTCAGCCTCAGCCCCACCATGGCACCTCCTCTATGTGATTAATCTCGATGTTTACCCCATTTCTTTTTATAATATTCATGCCTTAAAAAGTAATTGTGCATTTGGCGTATTATTGCATAAATTTTGATTCAATTGTTTATTTTATATCTTTCTAATGACGAAAGATTTCATTTACTTTATATCAAATTTCTTTCAGTAGGTAGGGTTAAAAAAAAAATTCTTCTATGTGCGCACAACGGTCACTAGCCGACGCAATTTTAAAAAGAATGTAACGTGACGACGACCCGCGCAACGGATCGTTTTTAATGACGATTGGCTCAGACTGCCACCGACAATCAGCAGACGGTGTCACATCATCTATTGCTCACATAGACCGGAGTTGGATTTGTCGTGTCGCACAACGCAGTGATTACCCGGCTTAAAGCCTACTACTTAAACTAAAGAATGGTTAACCGAGTTCATCCGTCCTTTGTTCAGCTGTTTTTTTTTTTCTTGCTACTGGGTGTCCATCCACCCTCCCACCAGCGGCTACTAAGACCACCAAGTGGGATTGCCGGAATTAGTTGGTTTATAACATCGTTGTCCATCGTAGTACCCAGGACACATCTGCATTCTTTTTATTATATTTTTGTTGTCTCAAAACAGTTAGAAGTGTCTGGTTTCCAAGAGTGACTGTCAAGGGCATGTTTAATAGTAGCACTGGGAATTATTTGAAGGTTTACTCAATAGATTGTAAGTTGAGTCATAATTATATTTTAGCATTCCTTAAATTACACATCCTATAGGCCTACAGTGTACATATATTTTATATAGGATCTGTGCTTAAATTTAAGTTCACTTCTTCAAGTTCACTCAAGTACTAAGGCTGGACTAGGTTGACATGCTCAGCTTCACCAAAAGATATCAATAATGTAATGATAGGCCTATTATAAATATAAGCATAGAGGTATAAAATTTGGTGCCCACATTTAAACACAAGATCAACCATCCGTACTGTACAGTAGGCCTATCACAGTACCTGTGCCCGAATACTGAACAATACGCAGGCTGCTTATGGGCGATCCCATTATTTTCTTTTATGCCAATTTATTACTTAGTATACAGCAGGCCTACTCAATGGCAGTGATCAACACAACACAACACATTTTATTTGAAATTATACCATTTTTGTGTAAACAGAGGATATCCCATGTACTGACAGTATTATTAGCACCAAAATCAATTTTGTGTTCAAATGGGTGAGCTTATACCTGAGAACTATGGTACATTATGATAAAGTATTTTCTGATTCGTGATTCGTGAAAGGTAATACAACTTATAAAATATGACTTTAAAGATTTGGTTATGATAGTTCTTCTATTATTTCTCCTTGAACTACAAGCGATAGAGGTGTGAAGATCAGTAGGGCAGGCCATTAGTCAAATTTATTATTAGTAAACTTTCAACTTGCAATCAGGATATATAAAAAGGCCAACATTTCATTTATCATAGTTCTATAAGCCCCTGCCCCTATTTTACGCCCAATTTTAAGTACCAGATTTTCCTCTAGCAAAAGATTAACTGTGTTATTCATAATATAACTTATCAAGTAAATAAAATGATTTTTTTTTATTATGTACTCACTCAGCTTGATAAGGCCCAATAAGAAAAATGATTAGTTTATCACCTTTGTGCACATGCCTTCTATGGTATTTAAAAAAAAAATAATTGATAAAAATACAAACTTTTTTTTTATTGCTTTTTTGGTGTTGCAAGATACAGATCATAGGGTCAGCCAAACATTATCAATTTGCATGCTATAAATTACCCTAATGATATTACATCCTATGACATGTCTGCTCACCTTTGTCTGCTTTGTTGAACGTGGACTTGGACAGGTGGACTCCTTTAGATCACCTGCGTGATTTGCATGAGTTCAAAATCGAAACTGTTGTCTTGATCATTTAGGACCATAATGGATGGCAAAGTGTTTGGCACAACATCCTCCTGGGGTGGCGTAATTTATTAGAGTACAGTAAATGCATCACATGTCTCAAACCGAGAAAAAAAAAATTTGCTCTTTAACATATAGAGCATTAAGTATTTTAAAGTAACATTTTACATTTTTTTTCTAACATAGTTATATTCTGTGGATTTAATTTCATTACCTCAGTATAATATGTGCTATTTAACTTTAATTCACAACTTCTAGATCATTGTCAAATCTTTTTGAGTTACCAACCTCAGAGAATTTGAATTAGTGACTGATTTAAATGTTTGTAAGTGGAGTGTAGCGGCAAGCACCAATTTATGGGGTGGGGGGGGCCTCGCTAGTCGGGGAGAGTATAGGAATATAGGAAGAGTATAGGAAAATAAGATGCTAGATCCTCATACTGGGATTTTCACCCTAGAAAAATCAATAGTCATTTTCGAAACAGGACCATTTTTCCGGGCGTCTAGAAAACAAAAATTTCCATACCTCGGGCGCCCTTAGGGCAGTGTTGTCTCTCGATTGCCCCTCCCCTTTCGGTCCCCCCTTTTAAAAATCTCTGGATCGCCCCTGCTTTAATTAGACCTTTGTAAACTTGTGAATTATCGCAAAAAAACTCAAGTACAGCTGGTGCACCAAACCAAAATAATGAGAGGTTTATTGAAACTTCAAACATTTCAAACTGCATTATACGTAATGATGACGATACTGACCTCCCACCAACAACCCATTCAATGCATGTTTTGTTTGGGAAATGGCTTCTTATATAGGAACCAATTAAATACAGTATAACATTTTTTTTTTCATAAGTAGAAGCAGGCCCATATGGAGACATAATTTTTAGATGTCAGTGAGATAAAAAGCAGCTGTCCTGGAAGATCAAGGGGCTTTGTGTGACCCTTCGCCACAACTTTTATTTTCCTGATCTGTTCGGTGTGGATGAAAAACATTTGAAATTATGAAATTGTTCTGAGAATTAGATAAAAGTAAAATACAAGTAAACATAACATGATTTGTTTTAAATCCTCGGAAATGTGTGTAAAGTCGTTGTGATTCATGGATCTTGAGTGGGCATCGTTCCAAACACAATTATTGGTGTCGTCAGTCCGGGAAAATCCCTCTTGCAGTAGTTAGTATCGGAACACTTAAGCACAATCATATATCGAGAAGAAAACAGATGAAATAATAATGCCATGAAGCAGACAAGTTTGAACCTCTATTTCTATAAATTGCAATCTTGCATTTTCTTATCTCTAATTTTTTTTGCATTTAGCGGAGTTGATCCAATGACTCAATAGATGATTCAAGTTTGTAATTATGGATTGAACATGACCAGATGATCAGATTTTTAAAAAAAAACAAAATTATGAAATATGTCACTAAATTTTTTAAAGGAAATTTTTGAAATAAAATATTTTTCTTCAAGTTAAATATAATATTAACTATTTTCTTGGGTTCTAATGTTTAAAGTTAAACAGTAAGTGTTTTATTCCTTCTATTGTGTCTACATAATTTTTTAGAATCCTTATTTTGCATTTAGCATGAGACTGAAACTAATTATTATTCCTGGTTTATCTGGATTAATAGTACAAAAATTTCAGCTTTTCTCGGAGAGTACCTACTGTAGTTTTTATAATAATAATGGTAGGCTTACATAGCGCATCCTGCTGCCTGCATGTATAAAATTCACGGGGAGCGTTTGAACCCCTAAATTTAAGATGGAGAGCCTACAGCATTCTTGATCATGTCAATAATAGTTATTTCAAATGTTTAATGAGAATCAAGGTTGATGCATATTTCTGTAAACAAACAAAATTTATTTTTATTTTTTAAAGAATGTTTGATATGACACTTAGTATGGAGTGGTGTTGATGCTTGCCTTCTAATCCCAGGGTCCATATGATAGCAAGACTTTCTCACAACTAACTAACTTTTCTCCCTAAGCCTCGTATTAAGAGACTTGTTTAGAGCCAAATGGCCGAGCGGTTAAGGCAGGAGCACCGTGATCATAGCCAACAATATCGGCATGGGTTCGCGGCCGGCTCGCTCCTATAGTTCTGGTGGTGGAACATGTCTTCTCAGATAAGGACTATAAACCATAGGCCCAGTGTACACAAATGCTTATGTGCACTTTAAAGAACCCAGTACATCTTACAAGATGAGTAGGGGGTTACCCCGGTGTACTGGTTCACTCGGCCCCTGTTGTGGACAGATGAAAGTGCGCCAGTTTACTGGCTGCAGAGGACATGAAGTGATTCTCAGGGGAGGAGAAAGTTGAAAGACCTCATTTATTTGCGCTATATAAATCCATCTATTATTATTATTGTAAAAAAAACATTGGTCCACGTGTAATTGGTGAGTTAAGGCTACTTGCTGTTGGATGCAAATCAAATAAAAGGAAGTTGCTTCAATTTAAAGGCCGGACACTTATTGCATCAAATCCGACTCCGCTCCCTGCGAGCGCTAGACGACGCAACGCTGTCTGCTGATTGGCAGTGGCAGTCTGAATGGATCATTAAAAACGATGTGATGCTCACGCGTCATTGCGTTTTGTTCTTCGTAGAATCACACCAGCTTAAGACTTGTTTGATCACCTGAAGTAGTCCATTGTGTGCATATGCAAAGTTAAGTGTGTGGTAACTGTTCAAAGTAGTCTACAAAATACTGCCTGTTAAAATTGATCATTTTCTTTCAAGACTAGCATGTCTGCTAATGATTTGATGGTTCATTGTTTATGCTTTTTTTAACTCGTGATTCATGTTCTTCATTATATTGCTGTAACAAAAAATGAAAGTTAATTACTTGAAACATGTAGCAGGCTACTGAACCTGACTGTGAAAAACATACTCATACTTTTGTTGCTGTCTGTTAAGTAGGCCTACTGCTGAACCAACTTGAAGATGGGGGTCACAAGAATCAATCCACCTAGAAACTAAATTTTTATTTAGAGGGGTCAAAAACTATATATTATAATTCATTTTACAAATATAACTTGCCATTTAATATTATATTATAACAACCCAGCTTAAATATAATTTATTAATTTCATTATTTGCATATATAGTGTTGGCCACAGGTATGCAAAGTGAGACCAGCGAGCCACAATCAGTGCTCGCAAAAATAAATTATAAACCCTATGTGTTTGGCGCAATTTCCATATTTGGCTAGAAAACCCCTCTTTTCACGGCTTGACATTGATTGTAATGTAATATCAAAACTAAGTATAAAAAGCAGTATAGAAACAGCTCAAAATGCAAGGACACTAAAAATGTCAAAATTTTGGTGCAGTCCTCAGTGTTAAATCAAAATTTATATTGGCCTCTAATCATTTGTATGCTGTGCACCCTAGTAGTAGACCTATTTCAACTAACAATCTGCAATAATTTTTAGGAAATAATATAAATGTAAATAAAATAGAGGAAGCAGACCACCAAATCTGGGCACTCACTACATTGTCGACGAATCCAATTCTGCTCCCCATGAGCATTAGATGCCTGCTGGTTGTCAGTAGCATTCTGAACGGATCATCATTAAAAACGATCTTTTGCGCTTATGTTGTGGTGTTGCGTTTTCTATCGAATATTGTCGACAGTTGGCCATAGTGAGTGCCAGGCTTAACATAAACTGATACCTTAATGCAGAGATGCCAGCCTGACACTACAGGAACTTGCTAATCAACATCAATGGCGCGACACTGTAGAATCATGGCAGCAGCCGAAGGATGAGGATGATTTTTTACGCCTCTGTAAAAACATTTTCTTTCTATAAAAGCTATCTGTATCTGTTAACACAGCATGGCTATAGTGACGCAGAGTTTGCAACGATTTGAAAAAAAATATAGAATATGGTGGTTGATTTAAAATCTGAACATTAGTTTCATGAAAGTGGTCAGATCATCTAGGGAAGCATTGGAAGCAAGGGTAGCGAAGTTGACAAGTTCAGCTGAGTTGACCTTATAATTAGTTAAACCTGTCATGCTATGTAATTAGGTCCTACTACTATGAAGTCCCTGTCTGCTTAAATGCATTTATTGGTATATTGTGTAGTAGCAGTATGCTTCATCTTGTAACATCTTAACAGCTGGCAGACTAGGTAGATATGAATCTTACAACATGTTAGGTCTGAGATAACCTGCCTTTTCCTTTGGGAACACTTTACTGTCCTCTTCTCTTCACACCTACCATCATCAATATTCTGACTCAATCCTAGGCCTGATGACTCAACATTAGCCCCAGTTTACTCACTGTTATTGTTTTTAAACTTACCAAGAAATGTACATTACTATATTCATTTTCACAATATAAAAGTGTTTCCAGAAAAGAATTCCTTTTTGCAACAAAATCTTTCAGTGCAGTAAATACATATCACACACATTTTAAAATAAAAATACTTCCTTGCATTTTCTATGTACTACAGTCATATTGGACAAAATTATATGTATTTAGACACATTTTCACTTAAGTATTCCATCTCGTCTAACATTTATGTGCTCAATTTATTTTTTGGCATATCTAAGAGGAAATTAATGCACCCTGAGAAAAGTCATTCTCCAACTTTATGAATTTAATAATTAAAAAAATTACATTATTTCCAACTAGCTCCCCCTTAAACCCACATGTTATTCCCGTGCCCTCCTGACGCAGCAGCCCATTCCCCACCATGTCATTTCTCATAGTTCTGCCATTGTTCATTTTAGGAAACTCTTAAATTGATAATTTTTTGTAGCTGAGTCATTCCATTTCTTGATTACATCCCATAACTATTGTACTCATCACAATTTAAGGTCTAGTCAACCTAGCTTGATCCCAGTCAAATTAATATGAAGATTACAATTGATTAAAAAGTTAATACTATAATCCACCAATTTTTTTTGATAGTATATTGCAACTAATCAACAATTCTTTAATTAATAATGAAATAAATAAGGGGAAACTGTAGACAAATTTCCTATTGGCCATTAACAAGTCTGGCACTTCAATCAACCAATCACATTTCAAATGTCTATATTTGTTACAACATGAAGTTGATATTACTAATATTTGTCTGTATGATGATAAATCTGATTTGTTTATTTTTTTTAAATTTTATACTAAATGAACTTTCGGTATTAAAGCACTGATTTTCAGATTGGTTCAGTATTAACAAAAAAAAAAGCAAAATGAAAGCAAATATTTGACAACATAACTTAAAAATGATATAGGCCTAAATTGAAAAAAATGAAATGAAACACTTTTAAAAATAAATATAAAGTACACACATACAAGTTAAGAAGAAAAAAAAATATAGGTAAAATAAAACTAAAATGTGTAAGTAATAAGCATAAATACATTTTTGTGAGTGTATTTACTGATAATTTAGTTTATCAGTTAATGGTAATGGTATTTGAAATAGCACCTTTTACAGAGGATACAAAGTGCCATGGACTAAGTGTAACTCATTTCAATGACTTTCTTCTCCTCAAGGGTCTCCTTATGTCTGAGTACCATCTACTCTCGTCTGTCCACAACAGAGGATGTATGGACCAGTACTACGGGGTAACCCCGACTCATCTCAAAAGATGTAGTTGGTCCCTTTAAGTGCAAATGCGCCAAATTCTGTACACTGAGCCTACAGTTTATAGTCCTTAATTGAGAAGACTTATTCCACCACACAAAATAGAAAAAAAAAAGACTTGTTCCACCATTTGAACCATAGGCGAGCATGCCGTTCGAACCAGCGCTGATATACTAACCGCTCGGCCATCTAACTCGCAAAAGTTCTTTTACTTGGCATGTTGTTCTAGGCTCTTTCAACTAGAGTATTGCTCTAATTTTGTGTACAATGTAAGTGCAAACAATAATTCAAAATTTTGAGATAAATATAGTAAACTCTTTAATATCATTATGAGTAAATTTTTTTGCCATAACTAAGTTGGCACCATCATAAAAAACTTAAAATACTATTAGCAACTGGACTTTTAATATCAGCAAGAAAGTAAAATTCAATATAGGCCTACATGTACAGTATATGCTACCACTACAGTAGTAGAAAGCTTTATGTCTAGCTTTTCCAGATTTATTGAACACAAGTTGTTTTGACAAAGGTTAGAGGTTGCCTTGACTTGTTTAGATTTGGTTTCAAAATGTTTCACTAATGTTTTCTTTACCTGTGCAGTACTGGAGTTTAAGCCAGACCTTTAGAAAACGATATGACACCTTTTAAGAAATTTTTTTTTTGAAAGTTTAGTTAGGTATTTTTTGTTGTAAAAACTTAGCAAACAGACGTCAGCAAAAAATCTGTAAAAACTTGTTTTGTCGTGTAAAAGCAACATTGCAAACATTTTTATTTCTGAATCTAAATGCTAACTGTGAGGTAGCCAAACTTTGAATTAAGAGAAAGAGGAAGCTGTATGCTTCCTTGTATATTAACACACCTTTGTCGGCCTATATCTTTAACTAACGTAGCCTTAGTCCTTTACCCCCTACTGTCTGCTGTTAGCCTAGCTTGAAATAACTTGACAGTGACAAAGCTGATACTTTCCTGTGATAATTGTTGACATCGTCATCCTTCAGGGAAAACATGATCAGAAACTTGCGTCTTTCTCTAACTGAGAAGCATTTGTTTTCATTTTTTTAAACAATTTACAGACATGTCTACAAGATAACCTTAATTTTGTGCAACATATATGTGTGATATTTACCTGACGGCATAATTGAAAGTGTTAGCATAGTTAATAGTTTCTATTTCATCAATTTCTGAATTTCAAGAAGCAAATTAATTTCTTCTAGCTTATCTAATGTTTAATACACACTATACTGCATTTTGGGGGTTTTTAATTTGATGTAGCAATCATAAGTAATATTCTATTGCATAACAATAACCAAAAATTATATGTAAATTATAATTATTATTATTATATGTAATTATATATTATATAAAAATAATGTTCTGTTTTGTATGGCTGTCTATAAAAGTTTTTTTTAAATTTATTTTTTTAAAGAACATTTTTATATTGGTTTTGACACAAAAGGCTTCAGGGCAACATCAATAATGTAATAGTAATCTAATCCAAGTTTGAAAATTAGTTAAATATTCATAATTATATTTTAATCATTCCTATAGCTTTGTCCTTTGAAATAACAAAAATGAAAACCAAATAAAAACCATGTTGTCATTAACATTAAAAAACATTAAAAAAACATTCATTTAAAAGCACTAGAAAGATTTCTCCTAGTCACAGTTATCCAAATAAATATTGTCTTGTGTGTTTTTTCAAATGTCAAGCTAAGGATAAGGACTTAAACAATGGTTTACTGTATTAAATGTGATATACGAGTCATGACAGACTACAATATAGTAAATCAAGTTTAATTCCCTTATGAAGACAGCAAATACACATAAATGTTTGTCTTATATACAATTTGAAAAATGTAACTTCTTGTCTTGATTTGCTAAACATGAAATACTTTGTAGCTTATAAGTTTTGATTCAGTGGCATCACACTGGAAGATGACAGGGTGGCCATTGACTGGATGTGAGGAGAGAGTGTCAGTGCCATGAGGCCTGGAACCTAAGCCTGGCCTGGCATATTATAAAATATGCAGTAAAATTATAAAATATCAATGTAAGATTCTTATTTTTTGTAATTCATAAATGGCATTATGTGCTACATGTGTCAAATATCAGTCATAAAATGCAACAATATTCTCCAGGCAGAATAAGATACTTCACAATTGATGTCCTGTAAAGGTGAATTGTTTCCATTTACTGTATGTTTAGATTGCTCACTTTTTAAGCATCCTTACATAACAGAAATATTGTACATGAAGTAAGTACTTATTGAGATAATTCTTTTAATTTATAATTCTCACAATTTATGTTTGGGGAAATTTTATTACTTCCTTTTACAGTATCTGAAATAAGAGCACTCCAATCAATGTTTATTTTAAGGGCCACAAATAAACTTCATTTTACTACTTGCTGTAGAGTGGATGATCCCAGGCCATGAAATTGCCAACTATTACAGTGCAGTCTGCTTAATAGCTGCAAAGAGCAACATGAAAAAAGGAAATGTATCGCCGTATTTGCAGACTGCTAGCTTAAGTGCCTAATCTAGTTTGATCGCAGGGTAAAAAACCTTAGATTTAATTAGTATTTGTTCGGATTGCCCTTGTAACAGTTTCTCTTAGAAAGTTGCAGCATAATTTGTTGATTTTATATTGAAAATTACTATCATTAAAATCAAAATTATTTAAAAAAAAGTAACAGGGCTAGAAGTTATGCAATTGTTTGCTTGGTGAAAGTAAATTGTGTGGAATTAATATCCCAGCTATTTCATTGCAGTCACTCTGCTTGTGAATTCATGAAGAAGGCAGTGAATATTTATTTAATGACTAGGTCATTGACATTCTCCCAAAGCTGCTTACCCTAGGGAAACTTCTTGTAACCCAGAAGACAATCTCACCATACCATTATATATCATCCTGTATTGTTACATTTTTTACTGCCCACCACTGGTGGTAGATTTATTACCCAGCCAGAGTTCTATGGGGACATGGTCTGGAGAAGGATGTGCCCAGACACAATATCATAACCAGCTATTGGCGCAGTTGGACAGTCCCACACAATTTTTCTATTGAGTCCGCAAAGAATGGGTCCACATTTTAAACAATGGGTCTAAACTAAGCTGTTTTATGCACAAAATGAGTTCATTTTTTAAAAAATGGGTTCAGATTTTTCATATTTTGTGTCATCTAATTTTGACTACACAATGATCCATACATCACGTTTAAATTAGACATCTAAATATTGAGATGTTGATTTTGGGGATTTCCCCAGATCTTTGTCACCTAACCCTGCTTGGGCCACTAAACGGTCACAAGATTCCATGATTGTGGCCCAACAGCTGTATGTTCTGGAGACTGCTACTGCGTAAGTACCTTAACCATCCATTTTTATGATTTTAATTTTTTTTTTTTATGATTTTATTTGTAGATTTGTCTGTATGTCTAATTTTTTAGTATAGCCATTTTTTATCAATTATTATTATTGTATTTTAATCTGTTAGTGTTCAGGTTGCCAACACAAATATATTTCTAGTTTTCTGTATTTTACATATTTAGATAGAAAGTTTCAGCTAGCAAACAAAGAAAAAATTGATTTAGAAGACACTGGGGGCTCATTTAAAATCAGAAATGCCTTTATATCTTATTTCAATTCTGGCATTTATAGTACAGTGAGGTAAATTAACCCAGGTTATATTTAAAAGTTGAAAAATATGTATTATTGTGAAACTGAAACCTTTTGGCCTCATTCCAACTTTTTATCTGATTTCAAATTTACAGTATTATTTAATAAAAAGCGAGATATATGGTAATTTATGTTGGGTTGCATTTAAAAATATGAAATTCAGAAGTAAAGATATGAGAAAATGAAAGCATTGGTAGAAGGAAAATGATCTGTGGATATTTGATGGTTATCTGGTGACAAAGTAAAGGTATTCTGTGTGTGTTGGGCTAATAAATTTGACCAAAAACATTAATTTTTGAATTGCTTAGCATACTTTGTATAGTAATTAAGTTATTAAATTTTAATTATTTTCCTTAGCAGATTGGGATTGGATTTCTTTGGTGTGACACACACCAAGGATAACCCACGAAAGTCTTGAGACTTATTTCCAGTGGGGTCCTTCTGGTAGTGAATTGGGCAGTACCCTGGGTGACAATCCCTTACTATTTTCCGAAGAGTGTACTGCATTCTGTAACGTGCACATGGGCCATTTTGCACACAGGACCAATGGCTTAAACATCTCATCGGAAAGACGGTCCACTTTTGAAACTTGCATTTCAGCCCTCCAGCTAAAACACAAGGAGAGCAGTGATGGGAATTGAATTGGGTACCTAAAGATCTCCATGGTTCAGCGCACACACAGTGGCTACCACCAGTTAGACACAATAATTAATTGGCAGACAAGGATTTTTGAAGTAAAATATCAGTAAATAATCAGCTAAAACTGAATCTACCAATATTAATGGAGTACTTTCTACTTCATATATTTTCATTCAGTAATATGGATGTATACTTTAAGTAGGAAGATAAATGTCTAAATAAAATATAAATATTTATTGAGTAGGATAAATGTTTTGATTTCATTTTCCTACTTAATGGTGCTGCAAAGTACACCTGGCTAATCTATTGAATCCGATTGAACTGCCTGGATTTTAGGGTAAGATGATAGAAAGCAGTTCACATTCCACTATATTTAAACTAGCTTAAGATTTACCTCCTAGTTTTGCCAAAGGATTATTCAGTGTTTGAAGCTTGGCGATGTTAATGAACCTTATGAACTTGGTGATACACAGGGAGGGGGTACATTGTGGATGTCTAACATTTAAGTGTGAATAAAAATAATTTTGGTTGACCTGTTTTGCTAGTTATGTAATTTCAGGTAAAGGTATTGCACTTATTTTTCAGTTACCTTAAAAAAAAAAATCTGAAATCCAAAATTTATGGTCCATTCTATCAATGTATAGTATTGTTGAAGGGTTACATATGAGAGTCAGTTGTGCAAGGGGCACCTAGGCACTTTTGTTAATATATCTAACATAAAATGACAAACAGCTGAACATAGTAAATAAAGAACTTGATCAAAGGAAAACATGAACATGTATCAGTAGAAGCAATAAGATTCTTGAATGCACTAGTTCAGTAGAGACTTGCATATAAATGTCATGCATGGCGCCCAGCCAAACCAGAGCTCGTCAACACTCAGTCTACTAAACACACTTTCTCGGAACTTTATCAAAATAGGTTAAAAAAAAAAACAAAGTATGAACATACACACGATAAAGATGAATGTTTGGCTCTTTGAAGCAAATGCACAATAAACACACAGAAGCCCTACAAACATTTTGTAATTTCATTTAAGTAAAAAAATAAATAAATAAAAGAAATACAAAAATTATAGTTTGCATAAATATTGAAAATATCCATCCTTGAATAATTCTCACCTTTTATGTAAGCCAAGAAAGGGGGAAAAAACACATTCCATTAGACAAGTCATTAAAATTCCAAGAAAAATCCAGATCATATCATAATAAAGCATTTAATGTAATTACCATAATATAACTGTCTTTGATGCCTCTTGCACTGTACTGATAATATAACGAATATAGTAGTAGCCAACTCCTTCAGCTGCTCTGTGATGATATGCTGGTGTTTGATTGGCTATAGGGTTGTTCATTAATTTTATTATTAAGTATTGAAAGGCACTGCAGTAATGTTTGTTTCGTCATGTTAATGTGTTGGTAAATTGCCCAAGTGTCAATGTACTCTATATGCGTCAATGACCACTAAATATCCTGTTTGCAAAATGGTTAACTTTAATAAAAATTAATTATATAATTATTGCTATTGTTTTAATGTCACTATCAATCTATCCTACCTTTCCAATTTTTTCACATACAGTGGCAACCAACAACCTATGATTGTAGAGTGCATGTCCTATGCCCTGAGAGAAGATTTGGGCCTTCTTTACCTAATATGAGATTTATTTGTGGGGCTGTGGAGTGATTAAGCTATGTTTTCTGTTTCCATTTTAGCCATTTTATTTTCTTCCTTAAATAATTTCATACATGAGTAAAGATTGTTTATATTTTGCCTAAGAATGAGAACCGCTTTGACCACTCCCTGGATCCGCCACTGCCCTAGTCAAATCATTAGTATATTTATTTGCACAAATGTCCCGCTTTTAATATATTTCCATTGAATAGTGTATTTAGGACACTGGTGATATACATTTAGTGAAATTGATATTCAATCTAATCTCACCTGTACCAGTTGACCAGTTTATCTTCCCCTGTCAATCTTATTTATTCCTCCATGGTCAAACTTTGGTCCATTGAGTAAACTTAATAATTTGTTGAGATGGTAGCAGCTGTTATTTAAACAGTTTTGGGATATTTTCTTTCTGCCTGTGTAATACAGAAGTTGGCTGGCAATTGATCCATAAGAGTGAATGATTGGTGAATTGTTGGCAGGAAATATAAGCAGAATCACAGTCATTCTGCCAAGAATTATAGCATATAACTTAAGAATTCAATGGTAGAAGTGTATTTTACCTGCAATTCTGGCAAGAGTTTTATTCAACAATTATGGGAATATAAAATATTTCATTAAATCTCCTGTCTTATCTCAAGGATATTGATTGAATAATTTCTTTCCAAATTTTATAATAGATTACTAAACCCTATATAATCAAATAAGGCACTAAATAATATCTATTTATCCCTCATTAATTAATTTAGTGCACTAATAAAAATGAACAAATTAGGAACATATGCGAGTGATTAAACCAAAGTAAAAGAGAATTTTAATGTAGGCCTATATAAGCCCACTGGTTGTTCCAACATGGAATAGGAGCTTAAGCTACAAGTACCACCACCCATTTGCCATTTATTTAACTGGCAGTGGTGTATGCTAAAACTTTATACAGTAATATAAAGCCTTTTTTGCACTAGGCAAATTTATTTGGTCAAATCAAAGGCATCAGTTTATGTGCATGCGCATTCGTATTTCTATCGGCCAAACCTTCTATTGGACAAATTCTCTGTTCCTTGAGTATTTCCCTTCCTGAGCTCTGATTGGTTACGCAGTTTTTCGCTTCGCAAACAGTAGAAACAGTTTGAACTACTGATTTCACTGAAGTCAAAAACCTGGATAGAGATGTGAATAAAATGAATTTGATTTGTGGAAAACAGGTTTAGGATTGCATCTATTTGTCAAAAGTTTTTATAAGTTTTTACTATATACTAATAAATCATGTTTACACTGTAGTGCCACAAAGAGTTTGGTCTTAGCATACACCTCATTATTTGATCAGCCTCTTGTTATATGCACTCAAGAACATGTCTTGTACAATGTACTGTAATGCCAAGAATCACTGTCATATGCCTATTTGCTTTTAAAGTTGTCACATAGTGAATGGCTTGGATGTTTTTCTTTCTTTGTTGTATCTAAATTCAAACACTTTTTTTCATGATTAATTGTACCAGAATTATGCATGTCAATTGCATATATAAGGGATGTTTTTTTGTCTGTATATATCATATGATTTAGTCTACATCTAGTGTCATACTATACAAAAAATATCAGAATTCAACAATAATTTTAACATCCTCTGAAGGAAGTGACACAAGTCATTGTGATTTCTATATTTTGAACTTCATTTGTTGTTTATTTTCGTGGGTTGATTTCTTATGTCAATTAATATGATGAGTATAAATTATAGATTAATAGTTGCAGAGTAGTGGCATAACAAAGAGGCTTAAGGCACCTGGCTATGGCTTCTTTGGATTCTACCACACTGGGGTGGGGGGAAGGCCACATAAAGTCTCAGTTTGGTACAGGAGGTCCCCGGGGCCCCTGGCTTTAGCTAGTGAGAGCTCATACTTTCGTTGTTACATGGCACTGTTGTAGAGGGGGGTATGTCAATGAACAGGAGAATCAAAGCAAGTTGATCTAGGTCAGTATCAATAAAAGTCTAGAACAGGAAAGGCTTTAGCAGTATATTAGCAACAAGGGAATACACATGTGATCAAAGTAAATTGTCATTATAAGGCGATATAAACAAATAATCTAATTAGCCTGTCACTGAGTGGTCGGCATTAGGTTTGACCAGACTGTTATGGAAGTGGACAAGTGAAATTGTCACAAGACACATTTGGTTACAATTTTCACATCCTCAGTAACAGTAACAAACTGTGCCTTTGAATTTTATGTATCCTCAATAAAATACAGTAGATTGACACATCCTTTGTATAAAACCCGTCAAAGATGTTCAGCTGAAGATTCCATGCTGTTTAAGTTAAATTTTAGGAATGTGGTGGCTATTTCAAATAGAACTTATCCATGGCATTTTGTATGCGTCTTTTAGTGTTAGTAAACCAAGATAGTTTTCAGTATTGTTTTGTATAAATCATTTTCAATTTTTGATTGGAGGTATCACAAATGTCCCCAAGGCATTTTGAGGGAAAAAATATTTAAAAGAATAAAATGTTGGCTATATATAGTGTACAGATATAAGATGGTGGTGGAGGCATTTTATTGAGACAATTTCATGGTCAGAGGCACAAACATTTTTTTTCCAGGCCTGATGAATGGAGTGCTACTTTAACAAATAGTTCAAATAAAATTAATTAAAGAAAGACATACACTAGTAGAGTTTGTTGGTATGTATATTAATCAGTTATTTGTTCTGTTTGCTGACATCAGGAAGACTCAAGAGCATCTATTATGATGTTTAACAGGGTTTTACAAGAACCTCTTGAAAGAGTAGTGCAAAGAAATGATTACAAACAAATGGAAGGTTATGTCACCACACTATTGACTGTTGTTTGATGTAATAAGAAAAAGCTTGTTTTTTTTTTTAAATCAAAAAACTCACTATGTGTTGAGAAATAGCCTTTAATAATATTTAAATTCATAGTATAGTATATATTCCTCATCGATTTACCACCATAAATAATATTTATTATTTAATAAATTTTTTTAACAATAAAAATAAAATTGATCATAAATCAATGGTTATGCATCTATTTTTGCATATTTGAATGGGCCCCTGTACTTACTATGTTCTGTAAGAGTCGCCCACTCAAAATGTGGGAAATACAGTAAATTAATTGTTCCAATATCCTTTACATGACCTTTATTATATTGGCTGGCATTCAACTTAAATATTGTTTTAGTAAAAAAAAAGTCAGTAAAACATTGCTGTTAAGTGTAAAGTTGCTAAATCAATAAAAAAAGAATTTCAAAGCTTTACCTCATTGGAAGTAACTTATTTAATTCTTTTACATAAGCATTTAATAATTTAATAAACAATTAAATTTATTAAAATCAGGTAAAATCTAACGATATTTTGTCCGATGAAAATGAACATAAGAGTATTTTAAATATTATCAAAGTATTTGCCAGAATGTTAGTACAGTTAAACTTGCCTAAGTCGACTTTGCCTAAGTCGAATAATTTCTAAGTCGATCTAATTTTACATGCCATAATTGTTGTGTTTTCCATTATTTAACAATCTGTTAGTCAAATTTTATCTAAGTCGTACAATATTTTGGTGGCATTTTGGATTGGACTTAGGCAAGTTCAACTGTACAGGTATTCATGTTTTTCTTTTTGGTTAATATTTTCACTGCTTTTTGACCTTCATGTGACCTTAAGAAAGAGTACACTCATACCTAATTCTACTTCTCTGTTTTATTGCAATGAGTTTTTTTGTTGGTTTTATTTTTTATGAACTTGCTTCTGTGGAATATTTCTGAAATATTTTGTTGGTATACATTTTGTGGTGGCACCAGCTGGACGGAGGCATAAGCTGTGTAACAAATGGTTCTGACAATTTTTTATTTTGTTTCCTCAAATTTTGGTCCGATGCGTCGTGACCAGTGGGGAGCTTGACTTGTCCGAAGAAGTACTTATGTCCTTTTGTACCAACCTCATATTGGTTCTGCTACTGTATCCAAGATCATTACCAATTTAAATACTTTATAACTTATTTAGTATAATTAGACACCTACTACCCCATTTCTAAAATTACTTATCTCGTATGTGCTCATGCATTGGTCTATTGAAGTTTAGTAACCGACCATTGTATGCATAGGAGTAGGATGATTAAGATTACAATTGGATATTTTTAGTGTATTAAGCTGGTAGATTGTAGGAGACAGTAATATTTACAAAAAAATAGGATAAACAGACAGATTGGAGTCAAGTTAAGTGCTTTAGTACTTTGGCTGTACTTAACTTTTACACAAGAATTTCTAAACAAGTGTTATAGTTCCTCAAAATGTGACTTTATTTTTTCGATTCAGGTCATGAATGCTTACCTGCTCCCAAGACAAAATTAAAACAAGACTGCAAGGTGCCACTGATGTTTGTTTAAATGGCCAATATTATCATTGTGGTGTGGACCAGAATTGGAAATTGGTCACTATGCAATCCTATTCTAGACCACATTTGCACAGAACATAGATTAAAGAAAAGGCACATACAATGTTTAGTTATTATTATTTTACATGGCATTGTACTGTACGTACTGAAATATTAAAGTGTAGTGACAAAATAGGGTCCTATTGGGTCCGTCCCTGTCGGGGTGAATTTCCTGGGGCTTGAGCACCAATTCCTTTCCTACCCCTATATCACAAGTAAGAGTCTGTTAAAATAGCTACATAAAGGCCAATTCCTACTATTACAACTTTTGAATACATTCGCACTATTGTGATAAATTCTTCCTAAAGCTACTGTTGTTATAATTCATGAGACACGTTTTGCGTATATTTTTTTCTTTCAATTCTTTGTACTGTGTGTTTGTGTGTGCACGTGCCCATTTATTTGTAAGGAGGAAATGGATATTATTCTTACCATTTTGAAAGTCATTTTAACATTAGTTTTGGGTAACTTTGACAAGAATTATTGTGGCATAGTTGAAAAGGCCACAAGACCTTCATAAAAGAACCACGTTATTACTGTTGACTTGGGACTGACTAGGGATTGGGGAAAAAAGAAAGGCTGGCATAACCACAGAGAATTGACACCTCACATTTCTGTAATTTTACCAATCATTATCAACAGTCATTGTCATAATTTCTAATCATCATTTTCATCATCAGCCACCATCCTTATCTATGTCTTTATCATCATCATTGCCATTGTCATCACCATTACCTTCATCAGTATCATTACCATAACCATCATCATTGTCATTAGTACTCTTTGACATTGTCTTTATCATAACCACTGACATAATCATCATCGTCATCAATATTACCATCATTGTTTTTACTTATTTAGTGACATAGGACAATTTTTACCATAACCATCATCATTGTCATTAGTACTCTTTGACATTGTCTTGATGTAAATGTAAAATATGTGAGGTTTTTATCATCATTGTCTAACTTCCCTCTTTTCTGATTCTGTGATTGACTGCTGCTCAATATTAGGGAAATTTTTTTTAAACTTTTTCTCGAAATTCATAATAAGTTGTTTAACCTCTCTCTTTTCTGCTCTGAAAATTCTGTGGTCGTCTGTTGCTCAATATTAGGGGAAATTGTCAAAGTTTTTCTGAAAATTTATAATAATATATTCATACCTATTATTTTGTTGTGTTGAAAAATTCGACAAAAAGATCTTGTGATCACTTGAAACGTCATAAAGCACAAACCAATCTATTTCCATACCATGCCTATCATTGCATGCTTCCTCCACATGATGCAAATAGTATACCCATATTGGCCTTTCGTTTTGAAATCTCTACATGCTGTAGTTACAAATACCCTAATTTTTAATGATTGTTCTTGTATCAATAATTGGGTCATTTTATCAAACAAGCTCTAACATTTCTGTCAGAAAATCAGACACAATTTTAACAGTTTAGATATTTGCTATATTTGTTCAGCGACCAAAAACAACAATATTTTATTGTTTTTATCTCTTTTTCTTTAATCTGTTATTTTGGGGGGTTTTTTTTACTTAATCTTGACCTCTTGGGATACCAGTACTTCAAATGTATTGAAATGAGCTTTCCAGAATAAAGATAGATTTGTATTTTATTGTATTGTAAGTATAAGCTATATACAATTGCGACCAAAAAAAAAAAAAAAACTTAAAATAATAAAAATATATATTAAATTTTAAGTCTGCATTTTAATAACTAAGCTATGCTGCCATGGTATTTTAGGAGCTGTGTGTAGGCCTATTGTACTGTTTTCTTTGTACATTCATTGTATGGTACGAGGGTCCCAAACGAGCAGCTATGATGGATGAATCACTCTAATGTAAAGGTGGTCAAAAAGTTAAGTGATGGAAATGAAAGGAGACCTATTGTTCAGCGACCAAAAACAACAACTTAATTCATTTCCAAAGCCTACCCCAGGTGAATGAATCATAGCTCAAAGATTGGGCTTTTGTTTTAGCCTGAAAATTAACGTATTAAACCATATTAATTATGGAATGAAAGAAAAGTTGTGTCTACTTACATGCAAAGACATGATCTATATTTAAATGCATTTGAGATTAAAACATGTATTAATTACAATAATCTTTGAAGGTAAATAGGTTATACTGTCTCCCTCATCATGTCTGTAAATATAACATCATTTTTAAAATAGAAAATTATGTGTCTGGTTGGAAAACAAAGAGGAATTTATGATCAAATTTGAGTGGAAATTAATGTTAATCACTGTATGAAGGAGTAACTACCGATAAGTTTATGAGGAAATTCTGCAAGGCTTTGAAATTTTGTTGGCAATTGTCAAGCAAATTAGTACAAACAATTATTTAAATAAGTTAATTAAAACATGTTACAGCAAAGAGGTCCTGAAGATGTTAACAATTATATGCTTAAACATAAAATTGAACAAAGTAAGCAACAATTTTAGAGTGTGCTCACTTTTGCCCTGAGTAGGAAATAGTGTGCGATATCACACATCTCCCCGGAGGCATTTACAGAAAAAATTTATATTTTTTTTTTTCTCTAGACAACCACTGTTGTTCTATATACAATAGTGGAGGCATTTTGTAAAGATATTTTTCATGGTCAAATCAAAGACACAAAAATAATTTTTTCTTTTCCTACTTCACAACTAATTGTTTTTTTTAATGCTTTTTTCACTTAAAATTTGCATAATAAACATTCAAATATACTTAAAAACAAACGTCATTAGACGTGTTTCCATCCTGTAAAGAGAGCAGCTTAGCTCAGTTGGCTAAACTGGTGGTAGTCTCTCTGTGCACACTGAACTGTGGAGATCTCTAGGTCCCTGGTTCAATTCCCATTGCTGCTCTCCTTTTGTTTCTGTTCGAGGGCTGGAATGCGAGTTACGATAGCGCACCTTCTTTCAGGTGGGTCGTTTAAGCTATTGGTCATTTTGGCCCATGTGCCTATTAAAGAACACGGTAACTCTGCAAAAGAATAGAGGATTGTCCCCTGGTGTACTGCCCAATCATCACCAGAAGGACCCCACTGGAATTTCTTTTATGGGTTATCTTTGGTGGCGAATAAATCCATCTATTCATCCACCTTCAAGTTAATGCAACAGTAAGGGGTTTAACTGTGGTTGGAGACCTGCTAATGCTGTACTTGCTTGTGCCCTTGGGCAAGACACTTGCTTTTAATTAAATCGTCCTTTGGATGGGGTGTTACATCCTGGGTTCCACGTGCATAACAACAACATGCACAAACTCAGTATGCTAGTCACACAGTGTAGAGAATCTCCTGGTATGCTAACCATGGTAGGGGGTACTGTGGCCATGGCATATCCCCAGGGACCTAATCCAAATGGCCTTGTTGATTTTCAACAAGGACCTTATATATACATTTACATTGTATATTACTTTAAGTTATTTCCTTATATTAGTTTCTATTTTGCTGAATTGGCTCCATTCCAAAAAATTTCAGGAGGCCTACCCAGTTGCCTAAAATTGAATTTTGAGTATGGTAGCAAGCCACCCACCCCACACAATTTAAGACCATAAAGACGAATTGTAGAATTTGTAACTTTAAAGGTTTGTAAAAATGCAGAAGTTTACAGTCCAAAGAATCTTTGATTGATGTTTGTATTCCCAGGGGCATAGTTTTTAGATTGATGGACTTGATAAGGAACCTATATATTTTCCTTAAATAGCACCAAATATTTGAGAATAATACACCTTACTGGAATTGGGTTACATGTGAATCGCTCAATTTATTGTAAACAGAGAATAATCTGTCTCAATTTCAACAACTTATTTTAAGCATATTGTGTTTGCCTAAATGTGCAGAAACTTTTCAAAATGTAATTTTATTTATTTTATAACTTTTCATTATTCTTGTTTTTTTTTAATTCTTTTTTTTTATCTGCAACAACTGTATTTTAGATAAATGTCCAGAGGCCTGAGATCCTATAATTTGTGTTTCAATATATTGACATGTCAACAACAAAGTACTTTGTGATCAACAGTCTTGAGCCATTGCCAATGTGTCTGCTCAACCCAACCAGACAAAAACATTTTTTTTTTTCAATTTCATTCTCAATTTAATTTCTTTTTTTCATATCACTTAACATGTAAATATTCCCTGAAGTTATAACAAAGTGTTTTTTTTTTCTTTATTTTTTAATTATCTTTTCCATATAAATTTTACAATGGCAGCAATGCCATTGCAGGGATTTGCTTTATGGTAGTTAACACTAAAATGACTGTACATATAAGCTGACTCCAAAGTGACGCACAATATATGGTGTTTTATTGCATTGCAAGGGTCGGGCAGATTCTGAGATGTCCAAAAAAGTGGGGGTGGGCGATTGAGAGGCATCACTACTTTAGGAGGTAATTTTTATTTTCTTGACGCCGGAAATAACCTCGGAGGCGTTTTGGCAATCAATAAAGTTTTTTTTCAGCTTTCTTTTTTTTCTTTTTTTTGGCTTTTCAAAAGGGTAATCCTGGCTAAATCCGCCCCTGATTGCATGCGTACTAGCAAACTCATGTTGATGTGAAATTTGTTCCAGTAGATTTATTAAGCAATTCAAAATAGGCACTATGTAAAATTTATTGAAAGAAATTAATTTAAGAATAACAGCTCGAAATATTGATAATTCCTGGCATAACTCATAACCACTTTTTAGGAAGTAAACAACGATTAGTGAAGGTATGCTTTAATCATACCTGACCACATGATCTCATCTGAATGTGAACAGCTCATAATAGGGATGTCTGATGCCTGCTAGCATTAAAGCTTTTAAAGTCAGGCGCCGGAGGAAAAAAAAATTTTTGATATGTTGTAGAACTGATTTTTCTAAGACAGAAAAAAGTTTTTTGACGAAAAACTGGGGAACGGTGAATGAGATACAGATTTTTTAATATTTAAAAACTGGGGGAATAAGGTGTAAAAACGGGCAGTTATGCCCCTTTTTCCCCAGTTTTTAAATATTAAAAAATCTGTATTTCATTCATCGTTCCCCAGTTTTTCGTCAAACAGCTTTTTTCTGTCTTAGAAAAATCAGTTCTACAACATATCAAAAAATATTTTTCCTCCGGAGCCTGACTTTAAACCATTTTCTTACAGGTTTTATTCAACTAAACTTGTTGACATTATGGTAAATGCTACCTATTATTTTAATTACTATACTTATTTTCAAATAATAGCAACCTACCAAATTTTGTTGTTTTTGGCATTGGTTCAATAAAATGAAACCTGGAGTAAAATGTCATTATACCATGGTACTTCAACACCTGTAAGAACATAACCCTCCTTCCCTTATGGTGGGCAAAATCTGCCATGTTTGTACATAGTCATTCGTTTTTGTTATTCTTTTTCTTATTTGCTTTTTCCATTTATTCTGGTTATTCCAAAGAATTTCTTCTTTTGATCAGCTCGCTGACTAGCCTTTGCATTCTTGTTAAATATGATAGAATAAAGTAAAAATAAATAAGTGAAACAAGTTCAGCATTTGTTCAAGAAACGGAATATTAAATATACGAAAAGATAGACATGTGCCAATAATTGTCAAAATGAACTCATCACTTTTGAGAATCTCCATCACTTGTGAAGAAAGTGTAATAGGTTACGAGGTCTGCTTGCAATTAGTCACATTGACTTTATAGGAAATGGGATAGATTAGCGTTCACTTCATATTACAACGTTTAAAATGAATTCCTACATTAAAACTAAAATGTGCCTTCAGCAAGGCACAAGCCAGCCAAGTACTTTGACAACAACCTACTTGCAAACTGAATGTTAACTGTGTTCCTAGCTAGAGGGGACCCATTGCCATTACCATGGGCAGCAAAATACGGCCTAAAATTAATTTAAGTAAAAGGATTTGTTTTAACTGAACCATTATACATCCCATACTGACTTGAATTTGGGGCACAGAAGACACTTGAGACTAGAGGCTCCTGGCTAGCCTAACATTTGAGGTCCTAGACTCGGGCCCTACGGGTAGAAGCGAAACCCGCTTCACTCTAGCATTTTTTATGTATTTTTACATTATTCCGCCCTTTGCGAACTACCTTGCTGAATTGATATTTGGCCCTGCCAAGTTTAAAAGAGTGCAGTCCTGGTCCAGGTTGGCAAAGAAATGCTGATTAATATCCGGAGGGCTCTTATGGTCCATGGCCCCTGATTTTCACCAGTGTAAACTCATAGGTGTTACACCACTGACAGTAGGCCTGCTCTGCTTTCTGTATTACTCGGGGCTTTATGAGTGGAAGGCTTTCTTATTCCGAATTAAAAATTGATGTAAAAGATATGAGTTTTAGTGGAGGAAAAAAAAAAAATTTTTTGTTGCCATTACCTGCAGTTTTTGTGTTGAAAAAATAATTGTAAGGATTTCAGCATATCAAAGACATGTTTTTCTCGACAGACTTTATAGCAAAAATAACTTTTGACTTCTTAGAAATTTTATAGAAAAAATACTGACATTTAAAATGTCTCTGTCAATAACATTTAAGTCTGGCTCAGGGGTCAGACAGTCCAACAAAAAAACAACCTGTTTGTCTGCTTTGAAGTGAACAAACAACAAAGTGATTTTAAAAAAATAAGCATTGTTTAATGAATGAATAATATTTGTTAAATTAATTCTGCTTCTTTCCAGGATATCATTTAATTTGTATATTTATCATTATTTATTTATGAAGTAGAAAAATAATTCAACTGAAAATCTATTCAAGTTATTTGTCTTGAAATCTTTGAAATCCATAAAATTATTATAACTTATCACGAATTTGCAGGCCTTTTATCTACAAACACCCATTAATTGTCTTCAGGGTGATTTAAGGGTTTGAGCAAAGAAATAGGAAATGAAAATGTTTTCATCTTCTAATTCGCAATTGAAAGATAATTGTTTAAATACTTTAATATAATAAATAAGCCATTCAAATATGGAACTGTATTGTTTAATGAATGAAAGCTGTCCCGGAAAATTATCCCGGCTCTTGTACCTGATCAGAAAAAAAATCAAATTTGAACTGTGTGACTAGGTTTAAAATATCTTTATGAGTGCATGCTATTACTGCACATCATTGAACTTCAAGAGAATGTACCCATTAATAGATTGACCATGCACGCGAAAAATCTTACCATCTGTTTTTAGCCAGTTACGGTAAGACCTACTTGACTATATTTAACCGGCCCTGGCCAGGTTCTTACAAGGGGGGAGGATTCTCAGGGCTTGGGATCCAGGGGCCTGCCAAAGGGCCCCGGTGGGATGGGGGAAAATCCCCTGATGCCAGGGTGATTATTGTGTTTTATGGGTCTAAATAATGCTATAAAAGTAGTTATGTTTGCAAAAGGTCAGTGTTTGCAAAACATTCCGTCACAGTCTGGGTGGGTCTGCAGTGGATTATTATTTAGGTTAGAGGATTCGTTCAGGAAATCTAGGAGAGGGATTTCGGCAGAAATAAGGGGTTCTCCCAAAACATAACCACCCTTTTTAAATCCAGTTACAAATGATGATATGATTTGACCAAGGTTAATTTACGTCTTGTCAGTCTAATGCAAACACAACTTTAGTCTTACAGTATATCTAGCATTTGGGTTTACTGCCAACTGATAAGGATCATTGCATGGGTTTAGTACTATTATAATTGTAATCAATTATCATAACTTTTATACTGGTGTCCCAGCGATCACCTTTCATATTCGCAACTCTTACTGTTATTTTCTGCAGAGATTTGTATACCGGTGTTCATCTGGTCTCATCAATTAACTTGTAGACAGAGTTGTTATTGGAGATTTTATGCACAAGTTTTGTAGTTTTATTTCATTAATTGGATTTAGTTGAAGAATTGATTGAGGAAGCTTGTCAAATTACAAGGCGTCCTTCGCAACGACAGCATACGTTTAATGCAAAGCAACCTGTGATTATTTTGTGACATATTAATATATATTTTTAATTAAGTATAGTAATTACAGTTTTCCCACTTATCCTTTAAAAATATGTCATATGCATCTTGCTCTGTGAAAACTGCACACTACAGACACAAATATCTAAACCAATAAAAAAGAAAATCTAGACCACATGTAGCTATTAAACTTTAGTTTAAACATATGTGCTGTCGAAAATACCTTAAATAATAATAATAAATAATAATTCTGGATTTATATAACGCCTCATATTGACACAACCTCGAGGCACAAAACCAAAATAAATGTACAAATGTACCTAAAATTATTATCAAGTATTTGGGTTTTAGTTTAGTTCAGATGTCATGGACGTAGGCTAGTGGATGTGGACACTAGTAACATCTGAGGGATTGTGACATGCCCAGAGAATCAGGGATTTTTAAATTCTAATTAGTTGAAGATGGATTGTAACAGCAGCATATCTAGGGATGCGCAGGGAGAACCCCTCCCCCAAAAGAAAAAGTTCATGCCTCTCCCTCCCCACACTGGAAAACCTGGAAGAAGCTCAGGTAGTTAAAAATTACCTCCTATCACCATATCCTCCTATTTCACATAATAGATCTCCTCATTGAGACCTGCTACTTAACTGCTGTGCCCCCATTAGGGCCGTTCCCCCCACCCCACAATTTCCAGACAAAGTATTCTACAATTTGGTTTAATCGCTTTGACTTTTAACTACAGTCTAATCAAGCTGTTTAATGCACCTTAAAGCAGTATTTATTTAAATATAATTTCAAAATCATACTTGTGATAGTAATTTAATTAATTTTATGTAGGACAAGTCTCAAGCTGAGTTTGGCACAGGTTCAATGAAATGGCTAGGCATACAGGCTAGCCGGCTACCTAAAAAGTGATTTAAGCCAATGGCCCCATGATTCTGAGATCATTTATTTTTTTTAAAGATGATTCTTAAAATTTCTAAACAAAAATTAAAGGACAGTAGAAATTAAAGGGATTTACTGTGGATTATGAACAGAAGCCAATACATCCACTAGCTGTCATTTCTTGGCACAGTCACTCACCCCTGAACACTTTTGTCTAAGCCTTTAATTCCTCTTTGACATGTTTGACCGGACATGCTCATCTTCAGCACCATAAACAGTGCTGCCATATATCAATACTACATCTCTACTTAGTGACGCTCAGAGTTGAGTGCACGTTTTTGCATATCATCCTCATTTTGTGGCTTTCAGCGAACTCATTAATTTTTTTCACGTATTGTGCATACCATATCTTGATATTGAAAAACGGATGTAAAGGATCATTTTCTATCCCTTACAATGTGTTGGTGACAGTTAGCCATGTAATTTGACAACAATAGAAATAATATTGGCAAAGAAAATTGATTGTAAAGATAATATATTTCTAAAAAATCTTGATTTTTGGTGAAGTTTGTGGTCATCTACTTGCCACAAAAATGCATTATACCCTTCCAGAAGAATAAGTTCCTTTGGCGTGAATATTTGATTCCGCACGTGTCACGTTTGTAGATGTATCTCTGAACTTTACTTCCTGTTGAACAAAGTTCAGCCACCTTAAAAAAATTATTATAATTTACAATTTGTTATATAATATTTGATAGTGTTTATGATTCTTCAGAAAAATAAATATATATTTAGTTATTCATAACAAGTTGAATGGTTCCAATGTGCCTTTAAAAAGTTATTGTATTTAATTACTATTATGCAACTGTATATAAATCTGTTTAAAAGGCCTCCCTATTTACTTTCTGTTTCAGAAAAAAAGTGAACTTTTTTTGTTAATGCATTTTATATGCATTTAAAGTTCAAAGCCAGTTGAAAATTTGACCATATTATTAATTCGCATATTGATATTTAAAAGATCGAAACACTAAAAACCAATCTGGTGTTCTGTGCTGGGTTTTTTTTTTCTGGGTACTGAAACACTATTTGTTTCTAGACTGGTGTTTGTGGTGAGGGAGGATGGGGGAGAGAACAACAATGAAAACATATGTTATTGTACAGAAGTAATATTTTCCTTTTAATCGACATTTCTTTAAGGTTCTATATGTGCTACATGCATTGGAATATCCAAATTAAATTTTAAGCTTTAAATGTATAAACGTGTAGGCCTGAAACAGGCTCCCCTCCATCTTCTGTACTAATAGTAAAAACTTATCAACAGATATTGCCTATGATGTCAGCAGATATTCATGATGTCACAATATTGAGGATGTCATTTAATAAAGGTGTATATCTGATTCATTACGTACCTTTAGAGTGTAACATTTCTTCTTATGGTGAATATACACAGGTTACTTTAAAAATGCAACGTAAAACATTTCATTTTGAAAAGCTCAAAAAAACCTGCTTTTTGTTCATCCATTGTGATATTGCATTTCTGTTTACCACTGTGTATTAGCTAATGATTTTGATTTCAAGTTTAGTTTTTAAGTTAAGTTCAGTAAGTACCTTTAAGGTAATTTTGTTTTTTTATCTTTTTATCATGTAGATGTGTGGCAGACATTTTGTAACCTGGATTTTTCATGACGCTCTGCTGCTGGTGCTTCGTAATCTGGACATTATGTAACCAAGGCATTTCAGGTCTCAAAATGTCCAGGTTGCGAGGTACCCGTGGTATATTTGCTGGGGGTCTGGGTGTTAGAGGGCCCTGGTTACAGAATGTCAACAATTCCATATAGAATAAATGTTAATAATGATAATAATTATTATTATTATTGTTATTTTTATTGTTATTATTATTATTATTATTATTGCTATTATTATTATTATTAAGGAAGCGCATGCAATGAGAATTAAGCATTTAACTAAAGCCTCTATACCTTACAGTATATAAATGTTTATTGGGTTTAAAAACAACCAATGACGTGTATGGAAGATTAGGTTCTATGTACTGTAAAAATGTCTATTGTGCCATTACACCCTTCATTGTATTCAATATTTCTTATCGGTGGTTCAACTGTGAACGTCCTTCACTTTTAAAAAGTTGTGTAATTTTATAAGCATTGGATTTTCTACACTTCATTTGGTAATATACTTACAGTTATATTCCTATTGTGTAGTTATTTAAGTAACCATTATTAAACTTTTTAAAGCTCACCGAAAAGTGTGTCATTTAAGATATGTCAATCAATAGATATTAGCTTTATCATCCGGCGTTTGCAAGGTCCTGCAAATCATCTAATATTATGGGGCCCCCACAAAATATATTAAAATAGATTTGATAATATTCATAAGAAACAATTAAATACTGTACTTCGACTCATAATTACTCTTTTCAACACCTTGTACAAACAGTGACTCGTTTACCTACTGTTTTCTTTTTTTAACATATCAATCATTAAATCTTTGCTTGAATTACTTTATGATTCATAGTTTTGGAGTCCTTAATCTAAAAACTTTATATAGTTATTTTTATAATTTACTTTTATATAACATATATTTAATAATAGGAATACACTTAAAATTTTGCTTTAGATAATTTATGGTTTACTACTATGATATTATAATATTGGTGATTATTGCTGTCCATGGAGATAAATTAATAGTGAAAATGTTTTTACTTCTATTAGAGTGAGTTGCATTTGTACCACAAGTATTTTAATTAAATCAAGTGGGTTTTTTTTTTCAACTAAAAAGATGACTGACTAAAATAAGCTGTAATATTGAATTAAAATAATATAATTATTTTTGGCGTGTATACATATCAAAGCACTCCATTTCCCTGTCAGTGGAAACGGTATTAATTACACCCTGGGGTGAGTACCCAGTCAAGCATGAATATTCAGTGGCGCAGTCTAAATACGTTCAACATAGAACATTTGCATCCTACAAGGTACCTATTTATACTCCTGGTTGGAGAGAGACAAAAATAGATAACATGTGAATGGGTAGCGTGAGATTAAAACCACAAAAACACAGTTGAGAAACTCAAAGTTAAGCGCTAACATTTCACATTTCATTTCCTCGTGTACTCAATATAATCAAGTTTTGCGTCAGTTGATGTCCACATGAAATAGTGGGTGTTTAGGTACATGGTGGTAAACTAGATTGAAACAATTTTAACAAGAATTTCTTCTGATTATAAATCACTCTTGTTTTTTTTTTCATTTTTTTTTTGTAGTATTATTACAAAAGTGATGAGAAAATTGCTTTACACACTGCTCCTGTTTAATATTTCTTTTTAGGTTCTCCATATCTGTTGTCGGTCAAAATTTTCATTGTTGAACTTGCTGTCATTAAGTGCTCCTGGAAAAAGTCTTCTTGGTTTCCTCTTTAATATGATAATCCTGAATTTAGTTTGGTTAGATGTTTGGCAGATATAAGTATGACAGCCTGTGCCCCAGTTGCATCAACCCATCCATGTCATGTGACTGGTGGGTGTGGTCACAATATTGACCTTTGAATTTAAGGTCATTATTCCCAGTCATCATTCTTTGTGAATCCAATCTTAAATTGAAAACAATGTTTTCTTAATGAAGAAAACAATTACCAGAAATAATGATGTCAATCTTATACATCATTATTTCATCGATGATCACAGCACTGGTTACCCCTCGTTACTGGATACAAAAACATTAATGCACAACATGCAAAACTATCCGCTCACTGGGGAGTATCCCTAGTCAAGCAGCTGAAATAGGGAAGAAGATAAAAGGTTAATGATAACATAATGTAGTTAAATTTGTTAGACCATAACACAATGTCTAGTTTTGCTACTATCACTACCCATAAATAAAAGAATAATAACATCAACCAACACTGTGCTGTGTTTCATCGTGTTTGATGATGGTGGTGTCTTATCTTCTTTTTTTTTATATGCAAAGCTATTACGGGTGAACAGGAACATAGCAATTTTCAGCCATTTTTTTTATTATCTATTAAAAGAGATTCATGGAGGCTTGGAATCTGCATTAGAAAATGATGATCTCCCATACGTTTTGAGTCAACATGATGAGAGATTAATCACATTGACCAAATTAAAATTTATTCTTCAACCACCTATTTCTATGATATTAAATTTTTTGAAGAATTTATTAAATTTAAAATACTACTTCAATATGGTTCATGTTTAAAACCATTGCCATTGAATATTGATCATTTAATCTAGAATAAACAAATAAATTGGACTAGTTTTTTTTTTCTGTCAAAGTAATTTGATGTAATATTTCTAAATATCTTGGGAAAAAAATTAAGCTTCTGTATTTAGGTCATTTATTTACTCCACGAGTCGCAGTCCCTTTAAGATGACATCATTTTTTAATTTTAATTTTTTCATGTATCCATACATAAAGGTTGACTGCCTACAGTAATTTTTAGTGACATCTATATTAGCTGCCAGATGATGTTCCAATAAAATTGCAATGATGAAAGAAAGCGCAAAATGTTTAAGAGACCTTAAGGAAAGCTCAGGTTAACTTGCTTTTCACAGCTTGATGAATAACTCTTAAATTGTGAATGATAGAACACAAAACCATCCGGCCTGAGACAGTAGCAAGTGGTAGAATGTAGAAAATCAAGTGACCCATATCTTTTTTTCTGGTCATAAAGTGTCTGGGACACATTGCATGTGGTTATATTGATGAAGGGTGTACAGTAATCACTATTTAATAGTTTCTGTTTATTTTATGACTTCCTGAAAATATTTAATAAATCTATCTAAAACAAAACAGAAATATATTTTTTCCAAGACCAACTATCGCATGATTTAGTACAAACATATAATTACTTGTCAAAGAAATTTTCTTTACACAATAATACAAGATGATTCCTATTTTGTATTAAAATATTTTTTTAGGCACTGCCAAGGGTATGCCAAACAAACCTTGCACAGGACAAGAAGCTCTTCATGCTGTAGACTAAGGCTAACTATTCCACTTCTTATCAATAATAATGATAAATAATATTCATGTCATTTAACATTCAGAGAGCAGGTTGTGGTACAAGCAGGGATCAAGGGGTTTTTTACCTCCATGGACAAGCATGGACCCTCTTTAGGTCATGGACAAGTATGGACCCCTTCAGTCCTTGGCTCCACTAAGAATTTTACCCTTGGACCCTGTCCCTTGGTTCAGGCTTCTTAAGCATCTTGCTTGGTTTGGACTCCCTGTCGGATTTGTTTGATCCCCTGTCGGATTTGTTTGATCCCCTGTCAACAGATTTCTGTAGCCATCACTGAGCAAGAACACCAATATAGATAGTAAAACGTATTATCATCAGATTCAGAATCTGCAGCCAATTGGATGTCGCTATAAACGTCGACTATAATTACCTTTACTACCCTGGATACGTTCTCAATGACAGTTACATTTTGGTTTGTCTGTTTGATTGAAATCAACCCATCTCATTTGGCTGGGTTCAGAATCAGGCAGTAGCATCCAGAGGAAGTGTTGATTTGCGCATTGTTAAAAGAGAAGTCTGCCATCGCTGACTAACAGACCAGAGCGATTACGTCCAATTTTCGCTTGTTTCCTCCGGTCTTCACATTAGTGTTATTAGATTTAAAGTATTCATGTTAACTTCAATTACCACTAATTTGTTGGTTCTTAAAGATAAATAGTTTAACATTTTGTTGTGTTTAGAGATGCAATTAAAGAATATTAAATAAGGTAAAACAAATGGTTTCACATTTTAGATTATAAATTTTATTTATAACATCAGGATGGACAAAAACACAGTAAAATTAGTTTATAATGACTTTCATTATTGTTTGTTATAGGATATCTTTTTATGTTTCTTTGTGTTTTTTAATATTTACTGTTCCCTTCAGCTACATCATGTTCATTTTTTTTATCTCAAATATTTTTTTTTTTTTTTTTTTGATAATTTAATATTTACTCTGAAAATAAATGCAGTTTCTTTCTTTTATAGACTGGCTTAATACGTACAGCTGAAACGGACTACTTGATTCAACCACTACCGGAACATATAGCAGTGGCACAAAACTTTACAGCGGGATCTGACCACTCTCCACACATTATCTATAAAAGGTCCGCAGACATACGACACCATAAGCATGAACCAAAGATAGGTAAAGCTAAAAGCAAAAAGGATCATTTTTGTGGAAGGAAAAAAAAATGTAAGTATATAAGAAAATTTAATGTGATAGGTTTGTTTTATAAAAGTGTTAACCTGGGGTTTTTTAAATATTGAATGCACCTCAAACAAGGCCTAAGAGACACTTTCTAGGTAAGGGGTTAATTTTTTATTAATTATATTTATATACCACGAAAAACTTGCAGGTTGAAACATAACGTGAACTACTTCACATCCTGTCAACAACGCAAGCTGGGGTATCTATATGGCCAGCAAGAATGGTTAGAGTGCAGTTTGATTGTCTGACCTCAAAGTTCAATAACCGGAATGAAAACCACTGTGCCAAACCGCCTTCCACTAAATTATTTGTTTTCTGAATGTTTTATCATAACAAAAAACTTATAAGTTCAAGTTATAATTAAATAATTCACAAATGTGGAAATACTATAAATCACTCTGTTTTTCTTATTTTTTTTAGTTGCCTTTGTAAGAACTATTTAATCATGTATAGAAAGTGCCAATTAGATGAAAATGTAAATAATAAAACTTATATCTGGCAAATGACAATTTACTTTGGATAAGAATATAAAAATATATATACCAATATTAAAATTCGTTAGCAGGCTTAAATGGATTTAATCAAATGGAACAACTGCTTTTAAAAGAATTTTAATTTCAGTACAATAGATTATTTTTGTGCCTCTTTGGGAAAGAAAATTTGGATAAATATGTCCTTGGCATCCAGGTTTTTCACATGTAAGATAATTCTTATGAGAAATTAATGAAAACCCATAACAGAACAATTATATGGATCAAAACCAAAATACATTGATTTCTTTGATTTTTTTCAAGGTTGGGTTTTAGGTTTAACTATTTGAGTGAACTGAAGCCTTTCACAAAAACCCAATTCGGATATTGTGTATATCTTGTATGACAGCAGGCTTAGAATACACAAAGGTGGATACAATAGTCGCATTACATATTCTGTTTAATAATTTGACAGTTGTGATTCAATGCAAACTCTTTTTTATGCTCAGAATAGATATATCCATTAGCCAGACAAAGACTTTTTTTCTAAAGAATGTTCATCATGATCAAACCTTTCCCAATACAAAAATGAAAACTTCCATTTCACCTAATTTTCCTCATGTTTATTTGCTGTTTGAATTTCTGTAAGGACAATATTCAAAGTATTAGTAGGAGTGGGTCCATGTGAGAAGGGCATAGG